>NW_021680497.1:869560-875108 GCF_001412515.2 Diachasma alloeum | reverse complement strand
TGCTTTTCAATTGAAAACAGATATCATCTTTAGAGACATTTGTCATGTTTAGAGGCTCTAGCACGTCATTTCTCGACCCGCTCTTTCATTTGAGCCCAAAAAAACATTCATATCTGGTCTGACATCGCTGCTACAAACTCGGGTCTACAACTTGGGCTTTCAATTGAAAACCCGAGAGAAAAAAGTTTCTCTCGCCATTCACCTCTAACAGTTGCCAATAATCTTAACAAGGTTGTCAGCAAGGATAATAGCCGCATTCGGCGATCAGTTCGATCAACAGTAGCACATGTTCTGAATACAGCGAATATCAAAGGCTACTATCGTCCGATATCACAATTGTTCTATTAATAATTGCAACCGGCCTGCATTGCCCTGCGGATTCTCATTCTCCATATGTCATTGCATTACTGATAAGTGACGATACATCTGTCAGCTCTAGATAAACATAAGTGTATACAGTCGGAATCCCACGCCATTCTTTCTCTGTCCTATGATTCCGATTAGTGTCTAGTCGGATGATTCATCTGTTCGATCACTTTCTGAATTTTTCGCATGCACAATTGAATCAAACGAGTTATTGGAACTCATACCTTCACGCTGATTCACATCAACAGATTAACAATCGATTTGATATCAGAGGGGATGTCTAAAGGCATTGGGAACTTTATTTCATCCCTATTATAGTTTCTTGAGTGGAAAAATTGACGATCGGAACTAATTTTTCTCAACGGATTTTCTATTCTTTCCAACCAAATTTTTATTTGGAAACGAATGAATGAATGATTTAATTAATCAATCAATTAATTTAAATCAATGTCAGATATTTTCATTAACGAAAACTATTCATTTTTATTGGCACATGAAATTAAAAATTAATTTATTCCGAAAGAAGAATGAAATAAAAACTTACGATTAGAATTAATTTTTCTCAATGCATTTTCGATTCTTTCCGATAATTTTTTTGGAAACGAATGAATGAATGATTTAGTTAATCAATCAATTAATTTAAATCAATGTCAGATATTTTCATTAACGAAAACTATTCATTTTTATTGGTACATGAAATTAACAATTAATTTATTCCGAAAGAAAAATGAAATAAAAACTTACGATTAGAATTAATTTTTCTCAATGCATTTTCTATTCTTTCCGATAATTTTTTTGGAAACGAATGAATGAATGATTTAGTTAATCAATCAATTAATTTAAATCAATGTCAGATATTTTCGTTAACGAAAACTATTTAGTTTTATTGGCACATGAAATTGAAAATTAATTTGTTCCGAAAGAAGAATGAAAGAAAAACTTAGAATTAGAATTAGAATTAAGTTTTCTCAACGCATTAAAACCTCTTTCCAAAGGTTGTCAAGGAATTAAATAAATTATAAAAAAATATGACTCTGGAGATTCCGCGTGTCGCATGACTTTATACGTTCACAACTGTAGATTCAAGAGTCTTGCGTCGGCGATAAACTACAATCATTTCAGCCACCCGAAAAAATGGTATATTTATGTAAATTTCTCGCACATTGCTTTTTAAAAATAGACCATGAGCGAAAAATAACACTTCAACGTTATTTTCAGGACCCCAGAAAAAGGTAAACAGAATTTTTAATATCAGCTTATTGGTTGAAGTTTGTGGGGGAATAAGAGGTGATGGGGTCACCGGAAAACACCGGGGGGAGGACTTTTTAATAGACGAAACGGGAGATGGGTTTTCTGGGCAAACAACAGGTTGATAATCGTCGGTGGAAAGGAGAGGGTGGATATTATCTATGTAAAATATTGCAAAAAGGCTTTTTATTTGATTCTGTAACTTGATCCTTAGCGATAGAGCGGCGATTAATTTTTTTTTAATGGTGAAAAATTCTATTGAGATTTTTTCGATAAAAAAGGACATGAATTTTATCAGTTTCTTTCGTGAATTTTTAGTACGAGAAACAAAATTTGTGGCCGGGAATTTCTGCAGAAAAATTGAAATCCATTGTCTTCTTTCTATCAATTATCTGTCCAAAATGAACGCGCAAAAATCAATTTTAACAGAACTTCATCAGAATTCTCACGGAGTTGCTGTTAATTTTTTTTATTTGAATGAAATAAATAGCTTTTTCAATACAAACAAATTTTTCTTCTATCTAGGTAAAGATTTCACTTGATTCTGAAAAAATTAAAATATGTAAAAAAAATATATATTTATTCTACAGGATTAAATAATTGTCCAACAGAAATGTTCTTAGAATGAAGAGAAAAATTTTGGAGAAAAATATCCCGTTTGATCGCAAATTTTTTTTTATTTAAGTCGCAATTTTTTTTTCTCTCAAGGAGCTATGATAGCCATGAAAGAAGTCCCAGTGTCTTTGGACATCCCCTCAATATCTCCCGAAATTCCTCAGAGTCATCAGAAAATAACTACGTCACGTTTTTATCGTGAGAACTATCGCGACGTCGGCAGCTGAAGTGTCAGGGTGTCCGGCGATCGTAATCATGAGTATGAGTCGCCCTTATCGCCCGCAGTTTAGCGAAATATTCGGCTGTTCTGCCAGTCATCGAGTCGTACACTGAGAGAAAAGCTTATTCCTGCCAAGGATTGATATTCTCGTCAGAAGATACTATTTTTTCAAAACGAATTTTTCCAGGACAGTCATTTTCAGAGAGTCCAAGTCTATCCTCAAAAATTACAGTGATATTGAACAATCTGATTATTATGCTACATATGACCTTGACAAAATGTTCTCCGATATCTTCCGGATTTTACAAATTGGCGATTTTCTCAGGTAAAGAAAATTGGAATAATTCCAAATGTTAATAATTATTTTTGGAGTTTCTTCGGGGTCATATGCAGAAGAATATTCTTATAGATCACCATAATTCTCACGCTTGGAACTGATTTCGGAGCACCTGGAAATGACTGGCCTGGAGAAATACGTTCCAAAAGAGATATTTTCTTCTACTAAGAGTATGAAAAAGATATCACCAATAACATTTTCTTGGAAGGAATAAATTTTTTTCTCAGTGAAGAGCTTCTGGGTTTTCCCCTTTCTTTACAGTCTGGCACTTATCGCGCTCAATCATCTTGTCTGGTAATAAATATGAATGGGGCGGTTGTCAACAGGTTTGATTGAAGAGCACGGGAGAATTCATAGGTCATTGGGTCGGAATGAGTGCATTGGGAAGTGCACGGAACGGATTATTCTCGAAGTTTCAAGGGATAAGTCTTGAAATTGGTGACAGCGACGAGTTAACGTGAAATTTCTAGATTTTTTGTTGGGGAATCAGTTAATTTCTGGAATATTCAATGAAATTCCGATTTTCACTCAATATGACAATTCGAATTATTGGAAATTGCTAAAATTTGAGAAAGTATTTTCTTAGAATTCTTAAGGCATTCATACTCTATATTTCTTTTGGTTAGACTCTCTTGTGTCGGATTATGCGCGAAATTTTCGATGCATTGAACAATTCAATTGCATGTGAAGTGTTTAATTTTCACATGATTCTGAAAATTCAAGCTTTCATCGATTTTTCAATATTAAAAGAATTTTCGAGTTACATTGATTAAGGTTTTAATATACTAGTCAAAATGAAAAATAGTAATAATTAATTTATAATCTGTAATAAATGATTGATAATCTAAATTTTCAACTGATGATCAATAGAATATTTAATCATATGGAGTTGGAAATTTTCTGTTAATTAAATAATACTAAATTTCTTATAAGGGATTTCCGATTGGCCAAATGATCGTCAACCTTCCTAAATAAATTACTGATTAATGAATAATTCGGTTTCGGAATTTCAGACAGATTTCCTACAGCATGAGCGCAATTTCTACTGAAAGTGTAAAAAATACTGCAATTTTTCAAATCGAATAAAAATTTTTTTTCAATCTCAGGTCCATTTTTATTGAACGTTTTTCGCCGTCAAAAAGCATTTAGAAAAATTGAAGATGCGTAATAGTATCATAACACTACATGTAAGCTTCGATTTTTTTGCGTCATTTGGACCCCTCGAGATAATTTCCGTAGTTGTTCACGCGCACCACGGTAAAAAAAATATTATTCCGTTCTTAAAATATCCAGGGAAAGGGTCAATTAATTTAACAGGCTTTTTTTATGAATAATTTCATCTTAAATTGAATTTCCAATCACAACAGTGAGAAGTTAAATGAAGCTATCACTTGAATTTCAGACCAATTTCTTGCTAATTTTTTTTTACTGAAAGTGTAAACAATACTGCGCTTTTTCAAATCAAAAAATATATTTGTTAAAAATCTCAGGACCACTTTTATCAAACATTTTTCGCCCCCAAAAGCATTAAAAAAAATAAAGATTCGTAATATCATAACACTACACGCAAGCTTCGATTTTTTTACGTCATTTGGACCCCTCGAGATAATTTTCCTTGTTGTTCACGCGCACAACGGTACAAAAAAATATTATTCCGTTCTTAAATTATCCGGGAAAACGATCAATTGATTCATCAGGCTTTTTTATGAATGATTTCATCTTAAATTGAATTTCAAATCACAACATTGAGGAGTTAAATGCAGCTATTTCTTACATTTCAGGCTGATTTCCTACAGTAGGAGCGCAATTTCTACTGAAAGTGTAAAAAAACGCAATTTTTCCAATGAAAAATTTTTTTTTCAATCTCAGGACCTTTTTTCTAAAAGTTTTTCGCCGCCAAAGAGCATTAAAAAAGTGAAGATTCGTTATAATATCATAACACTACATGCAAGTTTCGATTTTTTTACGTCATTTGGACCGCTCGAGATAATTTTCCTCGTTGTTTACGCGCAAAACAGTAAAACAAAATTCCAGGCGGCTGTATTTTTGTGGTGGACGTGGATACGTCCATGGGCTTTCCTTGTTTTTCGAACTCCTTAGAAACCCCTTGCATTCCCTCGAATTTTCTGGAAACTCCTTGAATTCTCTCAAATTTTCTAGAAACTCCTTGAATTCCCTTGAATTTTCTACAAACTCCCTGAATTTCCTCAAAATTTCAAGAAACTTCTCGAAATGGCTAGAATTTTCAAGAATTCCGATAGATGGCGCGTCACATAAGAACTGTTTTCCAAAATGACCTCCCATATTGAAACCATAGACGGAGAGAAATATTCAATAAAAGTTCCCAGCAAAAAGACGTAAAAATTACGTTTCGAAACGTAATCTGGGAGCGAAGTAAAATTCAATAAAAAGTGTCAATCGTCACGTAAATTCTACGATCTGTTCCGTAAAAATTACTCATCCGTCCGACGCCTCACGGCTAGCCATGAGTCACCGTGAGGGGAAGATTTTAACAACACGTTCCGTAATTTTTCCGGAACTTTTCGTAAAAATTCTTAAACATCCAAGAATTTTCATGTTCTGAGGCATAATAAATCTTGAAGTTTCTGTTAGATTTTACAACTTCCAGAAAAATTACGTGACTTTGTCGTATTTTTTCGGTGACAGACCCGAAAATTTACTGAACGTTTCAGATTTATCTCTTATATTCCCACAGAAATTCACTGAAAACGATTCTCGCTTGCGGATTACGTGAAATGTTC
>NW_021680497.1:718936-868314 GCF_001412515.2 Diachasma alloeum | reverse complement strand
TCGTATTTTTTCGGTGACAGACCCGAAAATTTACTGAACGTTTCAGATTTATCTCTTATATTCCCACAGAAATTCACTGAAAACGATTCTCGCTTGCGGATTACGTGAAATGTTCCGT
The DNA here is from genome assembly GCF_001412515.2 of Diachasma alloeum. NCBI lineage: Eukaryota > Metazoa > Arthropoda > Insecta > Hymenoptera > Braconidae > Diachasma > Diachasma alloeum. Next base: position 868,196 of record NW_021680497.1, on the reverse strand, counting down.
AATTTTTCTTGAACATTTCTCTCCGTGTAGACGTATCCACGTCAATATCTGCAACTGACGCCGGGGCGTGCCGATCCGCCTTTTCTAGGGAATTTTGAATCTAAAAATTCCTGCACTGGAAATTTCTATGACTAACAGCCTGTCCGATAGATCGATGACTGGTAATGTATTGACAGTCAGTATCGCCGCCAGATGGCGCGGCTGCATGAGCATTTGTTTACCGAATGTCCCCCGATACCGGAACCATTGACGTATGCACGTCAGAATAATATTCCGTTCTTAAAATATCCAGGGAAGCGGTCAATTAATTGATGAGGCTATTTTTACTCTGAGGAAAAATGTTCATTATGACGCACTAAAAAATGCTAGTGACGGTTTCCTTATTGACACACTGTACGATACAGCGAGACCTGTAATACGGTACGTGAGGTTCATGAACGTACGTGAGATTGTCATCGGCAATTGATACAGCGAAGGCTAGTTCAATTGCGTACGATGTGTACGAGTGCGTACGATGACAGTGTCGACGTTTCGCAAGGAGTAATACTGAATGAAACATGATAGATATCAATGCGAGATCGACTCGGTAGTACCAGTCATCCGCACTTGCAGACTGAATTTTCAATGAGGAATAACAATAACAGGCGATTCCCGCATTATTCTCGTTGAATGAATGATTGCCGAAGCAAGAATAGTTGAATTCATTCGATAGTTGAATTCGCAAATGAAATGGAGATATCAATCGTATAACGGAACACTCGATTTTTTGCAGTCTTCTGGATATTAATTTTTTTTTATAATTATTTTTTCATTTTAGGAGAAAATATCGAAAAGTATTTTTATATCGGAACTGTAAGTCTGGTTTATTGCAGAGAGAACTGAACAATTAATGAATGGAAAATTAACTCATTGGAGATGAAATATTTTTAATTAATTGATAATTAGAACAGTTTCACATTTGAATTGAGTAAAGCTCTATTTCAAAATTTTTTATTCAATTCAAAAATATTTTGATTCCATTCAATTCTCATCAATTGATTGATTGGCACAGTAAGAGTAGATGAATTCATTCAGGAGTTGAATTCGCAAATGAAATGAAGATATGAAACTGTAACGGAACACTCGATTTTTTGCAGTCTTCTGGATATTAATTTTTTTTCATAATTATTTTTTCATTTTAGGAGAAAATATCGAAAAGTATTTTTATGTTGGAACTGTAAATCTGGTTTACTGCAGAGAGAATTGAACAATTAATGAATGGAAAATTAACTCTTTAGAGATGAAATATATTTAATTAATTGATAATTAGAGCAGTGTCACATTGGAATTGAATAAAACTCTATTTAAAATTTGTTTATTCAATTCAAAAATATTTTTAGTGCATTCAATTCTCACCAAATGACTGATTGGCAAAGCAAGAGTGGTTTAATTCATTCAGTGAATTCGTCAATGAAATGAAAATGTGAAATAACGGAACTCTCAATTTTTCGCATTCTGTTAAAAATTGATTTTTTTTCAATCATTGAAAAGATAATTTAACAATTAATGAATGGAAAATTAGGACAGTATCACATTTAAAATAAATAAAACTATTCAAAATTTCTGTATTCTATTCAAAAATAATTTTTGTTGGATTTAATTCTCATCGAATGACTCCATCCGCAATTTTTTGCATTTCACTGTTGATTGTTTTTTTTCATACTTATTAATTTCGGAGGAAAACGTCAAGAGGTATTTTTATGTCGGAATGTGATGAATACATAAAATAACCCTAGCGATAAAATAAATAAAATTCAATGGACCTAGGAGCAACCGCTAAAAATACTAGTCAAAAAACAACTCTAGACTTCAGCGTAGAAACATATTATTTTCATCGCATCTTTTACAAAATTCTGTGGACTCTTGATTACATTCTCTTCGCCTGGGAACGTGTGCACTAGATGAGATCATTTTTACTTTATCAACAAGAATTTTCGCCTCAGATAAATTATTCCTCGAGAAAAAATGTTAAACGACATTTTTTGTTGGGAATTTTTGTCAACTGCAAGAAAATTTCCCGTCGTTAGGACCACCGATTTCCGAAATGAATTAAGAAGTAAAATCATTCCCCGCTACGTCACGGAATTATTGCAGAGGTCCAGCGTGCGGATCAGGATCCTCTTGCGTCCAAAATTTCTGGGAATTTCCCGTGGACCCCATTCCCTCCGCAGCGATAAATCATCTCCCATCCTACGCAATACTCAGCAATGCAATTGCCGTGGAATCATCCTTTCTCCAAGTCACTTCCGTCGTACACTTCACCTACGAACTCTATCACGCCTTCAACATTCACGATATTTATTATGTCTAATATAAACGTGGAGGAATGCGAGTGATAAAATCATATAAATAAATTTGCCCGGATGAATTCCTATTGAGTGCAGGCAGGATGTCAGGATAAAGGGAATCATTCTCCAATATGCATACTTCACGTGGGAAATAAAGTGGAAAAAACAGGGATGAGGGGGGAACATATCACTGAGATTTTATAAAAATGCGAAATTTAGTAGAATATTTAAATTAATTAATTCGGAATTTTTTAGCGAAATTCGATTGTTTTTCATTTGTTCACACGGAGAGAAATATTCAGTAAAAATTACGGAACAATTCACGTAATCCGCAATGGGGAGTTGTTTTCCGGTGATTTTTATAGAAATGGGGGAGAAGAAATCTTAAACGTTCAGGGAATTTTCAGGTTCATCACCGAACAAAGTACGAAGAAGTAAAATCTTACAGAAACTTGCTGACTTATTATGCCTTCAAAATCGAAAAGTCTTGAACGCTCAACAATTTTTATGAAGCTGGTGAGTTATTTCTACGTTCTGTTCTGTAAAATTTCTCAATTGTTGGGGAAAAATTACGGAACGACTTGTTGTCCCCACAGCTGTGAGTCATCAGACGGGTGGTTAATTTTTACGGAACAAATCGTAGAATTTACGTGGCAATTCGTATAATTTCAGTTTCGACTCACACTTTTTATTGAATTTCACTTCGCTGACGGATTACGTTTCGAAACATAATTTTTACGTTTTTTTTCTGGTAATTTTTATTGAATTTTTCTCTCCGTGCAATTTATTCTGTTGACATTGTGTCCATATTTTCGTGATTTGTTTATTGAAAAAAAGAAAAAAAATACAATGCCAGAAACGAAACAAATTTTAGTAAAGTAATTTAGGATTTTTGAATAAAATTCTATTGATTTGCGTTTATACAATTTATTCTGTTGATATTGTGTCCATATTTTCGGGATTTCTTTATTGAGAAAATGAAAAAAATACAGTGAAACCAAAAAAATAATAATGCCGAGAAATGCCAAAATTTAAAGTAAATTTCTCTTTTTCCAAATCAAGAATTTATCGACATTATTTATTTAGATTGAAAAAAATAATTAATTAAATAGGAAATGATGAAGAGAATGAATTCAGTGACATAATACTCCTTTATTTAAACTGCATGAATTATTTATTTCGCATAATTAAAACATTTTCATTGAAATGAACAAAAAAATTGGAGAAAAATAATTCTATTTGATTCAAGTGCGTCGTTCATCTGCTGATAATTTCCACCAAAAATTGATGAATGTATCCAGCTACATAGGGAATCGATTCATTCATTTCCACTCAATAATCTGTCCGATACGATCTAAACGGCAGACATCACCTTAATCATCAGCGAGGAATGCTCATATAAAATTAATCAACTCATCAATACCGATATTCTCGGGTCAATTTCTCGGTGGTCATTCCTCATAGACGACCCACTTTTTTCCCGCGTCCTTGCCAAGCTCCACACGGACACTGCCCCCTCCCAGCCCATCTAGACGGAATTGGGGACTCGAATTCGATTTAAGATGACATCGTTCACGGAATTTTGCATTCATCCAAAAAATTTAATGATGTTGAATTTTTCGTGGTACACGTCATTGATATTTCAACGACAGCTTGAATTTTTACTCCATCAAGATTAAAAAATAATTGCCAATAATTTTCAGTGTCATGAATATGAATATTGAGAACATGAATATTCAGAACCAAAATGACAGGAATCTTCACTTTTTCCCTGAATTTTCCTGATTTTTCTGAAGTTTCACGGAATAATTGAACTGAAAAATCAAGTACTTTATTGATTTTCATATCATTTGAACAGAAAATCAATGGAATATTTGATTTTTCAATGAAGAGATTTCCTGAAATTTCGGTGGACATGAAATATTATAAAAATTTCCGAGATTTGACACGGAAAATTCAAACGAAAATTTTTAACAGTGTATACTTTTGTATATTTATTATTTTTTATTTATTTATCCATATGTATACCCTCTCGGGTCTTTACATTTTGTTCCCTTTCCCTTAATATTAACCCCAGGTAGCCACATTGACATTAGTAACATCATTATAATCTTTTACAAACAGTTTTATAATACCAAAACATGAATGCCATAAGGGCTGTTATAATATTCAGTTACGGTACGTATTTCCGTTTCGACTAGCGTCTTGAATTAATACTCAATGAACAAGCAGCATTCTTACAATGAACTTATACTTTTGTATCATTTCCATTAATTTTTCATGCACGGACAGAAATATTCTTAAAAATTACGCATCTTTTCCGTAATTCCGGAGGTAAAAGTGGTTGTAGGAAATTTTACGGAGCTGTCACGGAATTTTTCCGGAGCGTTCGGTAGTTTTTATCTGATTCTCCTGTGAAAAATTACCATACCGTCACTTAAATTTTCTGAGTCGATTCCGTAATCGGCGAGCGAGTTGTGAGTTCCGTAATTTTTACTGAATATTTCTCTCCGTGCACGCATTTTTTCCACGTCCTTGCGGAGCCTCCAACACCGACACCGCCCCCTCCCTCCCGACCAGACGGAATCCAGGACGCTTGACATGTTCGTACCCGATGACTCCGACAATTGCACCACTCGGCTAATGAACTATTGAATAATCATTCAATTTCCGGGAATAAATTTCTCCCAAGTTTCGTCATGCCTCCATATTCTGCGAACGTGAAATTTCATTTCCAAGGGGGATCGGCCTCTCGATGAGACGATTCCATGGCCATTCAAGGTCGCCCCAACCATACGTGATTTTTTTCACGTATCTAACGTTGAAATTACGTGCTCAAAATGATTAAAATTCCTCGAAATTCAGTCGATCGGAAATTTCGGAAAGGTTAATGACATTGATATTCCCTGGAGATTGAGATTTCGCTCTCACTGCGGTACATTTTCTAAAAATATACCGGTTTTTCTATTTATACTGGGATGACGCGCCCAATGAAGTTGTATGGTGTAATGCGTGTGAGCCGAAAACCCGCCCATTCAATGACGCTTCTTCAGCACTGACCTTACGCCTTTTGGCATGTGGTTTCGGGGGAGCGACGAATAAAAATTTCTTCATCCTTGGTTTTTCTTCTTCGGGATTTCAATGAGGGGCGAGGAGCACTGGAATTCGGCCGCCCACTTGAGAAACGAAACGAGAAAACGTCGTGATAAGAGGATTATACATTATATCGACATGTCTTTCGATTCATACGTCATGGCATTCGGAGATAACGCGATAAGACATTATAATTTGGCGGGAGGGGCTCCCGACGACGAAGCTAATTTTTTTTTGCTAAATTTTTTGGTACATTTGTTGTTTTTTTGGGAATTTGTCGGGATTCGGCGATAGTGTGATAAGATATTATAATTCTGGGGGGGACTCCCAACTCCGCTGTTTGAAAAGTTTTCTCCAGTCACAGTTCCACTGACATTTCGAATAATTTACTGAATGGAAATTCATATTTTTATTGAAAAATCGGTGTAAATTGTGAATTTCCGTTCGAATATTCCCTGCAAATTAATAGAAATCCGGAACATTCTGCGAAATTCGCTGCTAATAATGTTCATGATAAATAAATTGACACGTTTTCATCTTTCTGGTGCTGAAACGTTTGGAAATCCGTTGAGTTTTTATGGAACTTTGCAATTTTTCGTTCAGTTTTTGTTCCGACAGTTCATCTGAAATTTTAAGGAACTCAAGGAACTCTCGAATGGAAATTATCGATTTCTTAATACACTGAGAGAAAAATATAATTCTTCTGACTATATTCCATCACCATCGAATTATAGTCAAAAAGTCCTCAACAATTTTTCATGGGTTACGGTAACTATGGCCGAAGAAATAATTACTACAATGGAATGTAGTCATTCCAACTATTTTATAGTTCTCCTCACGATAGATTTGTCGTGTCTATTTTTGAATTTTGGTTAGTTTAACTGCATTTTGATTAGCAAAAATTACGCTTGTGAAGTTACTATAATGTTATGTGCCGCATACAAAGAAAAATCGTATCGTTCACCAAAATACCTGAACTATTTTCTTATTGTAAATCGAACTTCAGATTTTTCTCTCAGTGTATCATGTCGAACATTGTGTGTATGTTGAATCCAATAGTTATCTAATCCATTGACAAGTTCCTTGAAGAATGTGAACTGAAAATATAATTAGGTTTAACATTTTTAAATTAATATGTCGAAAAATTTCTTGGAGAAAGCGCTAGATTTTTCCACTAAATTTTGTGATTCCTGTCAAATAGAACGAAATCCCCCGGCATTTCTGATAATAAGAATGATGACGTGACGAAACTAGTCTTATGATACGAGAAATCTCTGGAGATATTATGAAAGATTATGCATATTCTCAATATGATGCATCGCAAACACGTGCCTGCAAGGAATTCATCGGGTCGCATCAGATTCTGGCGAATGAATTGCAAATCCGTGAGATAGTAAAACGTGCTGTCATCGCTTCTGTCGGCCATCTTCAGTTCGAATTCTTCTAAGGATATTTCTGATGACCACGACAAAAATTTTATTTCTGTGAAGAATATTAAATTTCCTGCTGTCAAGTTCGTTAATTTCCTGCAAGTAAATGTGTTTCACTGCTCCGAATATTCTCACGTGGAATTTCTAGTTTTTGGGCAGAGGAGATTTTTCTCATGACTCTGACGACATTTGGGGCAATTTTGTTGGTATCATGTTTTGATTGTGATATTTATCGCGGCAAGTGATCGACATTACTAATGAAATTCCTTCGCTTTACAAAAGCGCGAAGAATTGATGGAATTCTCTATCAGTAGATAATCATTGAATTACAGAACTTTATTTTTTATTTTTGACAATTTTCGAAAAGATTTTCAAGACATTTTAAAACTATTTTTTTTAATTAAAAAAAAGACACTGTTAGAATTATCTGGAAATTCACAATGAAATTGTTCATGAAATTGTGAATTGTCCATATTAATTTTAAAAATTTAATCAAATTGAATTTGCAATACGCACAGAAAAACCTAAACGTAAATTACGTTTTGATAAACATAATTTACGCTTAACGTCAATATGATGTCTGGTGGCTTTTTTCCGTCATGAAAATCGGAATTTAGGCTTTAAAAAAGGGTATTTTACGGTCAAAATAAAAGCGTAAATTACGCATAAAAAAGCGTATTTTACGTTTATCAAAAAATAAATTACGCCAATACAAAACGTATTTTACGATTACAAAATCGTAAATTACGTTTATGTAATCGTATTTTACGGCGATTTTGAGCGTAATTTACGCTTCAACAAGAAGTAAAATACGTAAAATACGACTTCTTAGACGTAATTTACATTACAATTCCATTGGATATTCAAGAAATTAACTGATTCGTCATCAACAAAACAGAAATTTTAATATTTTTCCCTCAAAATTTCCTCCTAATTTCCCAGCGAATTTTCGATTAATATCCTATTGTGTCCAGTAATGTTTAATGTGTAAAACCATTGAGATTTTACTAGAAAATTATCCTGAAATCCCCGGGACACGTCTGGTGAACGATAAAAGGGCTGATGCAACTGGTGCCTCACCTAAGGACGAGAAACGTTCACTCATCCGGTGAATCGTGCGTCTGGGCATGCACTTGGTGCAGGTCCCAGCGAGTTCGATCGGCCAATTTCCCCGAAGCCAATTCTTTCTTCCCATTGATCACCTCATTGTACGTGTAATTTGGCAAAAGAGGGCCTCGAAGATCCACATTTTTATCACCGGAAATACCTCGCTCGGGTATGCCGGGTAAATTTCATGGAATTCAAGGGGGCTCTGGGGGAGTATGGGAGACAGACTTCAGAGAAATTTTCTTGGAGAAAGGGCCGATGATACACGCCCCGGAAATTCCATTTTTATTGCAGTTGCGGTGGTAAAGGGTTGTACGTCAGTTTCAACATTTATATTAATTGCCTAGTCAACTCATAAATTTCATTACTTCAAGAGGAAATACTCAAGAAATTTTTGACTCTCAAAATTTTTCTTATTTTACTATTTCCAAAATTTCAATTTTATGATTTAAAAAATTATCATAATATTATGACATTATAATTTTTTTCATTTCTAAAATTATTATAAAATTGTAATTATATTCTCTCTATATTATAAACAAGTTTTTGATACATAAATTTGATACGAAATTAAGATTCCACAATTGAGGGTCACAGGGTCAGAATGAGGGTCGCAAGGGTCAAAATATGGGTCACAGGGTCAGAATGAGGGTCGCAAGGGTCAAAATATGCGTAACAGGGTCAGATCAAGGGTCGTAATGGTCAGAATAAGGTTCATAGGGTCATAATAATGATCATGAAGGTCAGAATAAGCGTCACGAGGGTCAAAATGAGGGTCCCGAGCATCAGAATAAGGGCCACAGAGTCAGATTAAGGGTCATAATGTTCAGAAAAAGGGTTACGAGGTTCAGAATCAGAGTCATGAGGGTCAGATTCTCAAGGGTCACAAGGGTCAGAATATGGATGATGTGCGTCGAATGGGGGTCACATGGGGACGGGCGAGCGGAGCGAGCAGGGGCGTAGAAATGCATGAAATTACGCGAAATAATTTTAAAAAATTGATCCCAAATTTTTTTTTTCAAAAATTTCTTCACTATTTATAAATTAATAAAGGAATGTTCGAATTTTTGCAGACAATTTTTCACCCTCTGGAGATATCTGCGCATACGTAACTAAATAAATTTATCGGGAGTTTTAAAAGGGATTAGAAAATTTAAAATTCAGTTCAAATATGACTTCGCGTGTTCCAAGATTCGCGATGACTAGGGGAATTCCGCTATCTCAAATTCCAATATTGGAGTATATCACTATCCAGCGGCATGAGCGAGCCGGTCTGAACGCGTCGAAGGACGGTATTGCGCGAGGAGATGCAATACCCCGGCTTTCACCAATTCCCCCGAAGCCGAATTTTTCTCCTGATGAGATTTTTTTAGAATGATGTAAGCAATATCGCTTCTAATGTGCAGATAACCCGTGTATCTTTAGATTAATATATCGCGATGTGGCTGGATCCTCACAGAGGTCAAGAGAAAAAACTATCGGTTTTGGACATCTCGCGATAGAGCGAGACGATTTCCTGTTGGACGGAGGAAGAAAGCCATAACAAGTTTTGTCGAGGAAAATTACATTGCACGCGTGTAATCGGCGAGGGGTACTATTTTCGTTCATGAACAGGCAAACGGCATGGATGTTACATCAGGAGATTGACCATGAAACGAAACTCGAAGATCTTACCACGAAATAAAATAGCAGATTTCGTCATTAGGCCGACAACAACTTTCCTGGCGAATGCGCGTGGCGTCCGTAAAGCTCTGTCTTACGGCCGGAATTCTCATTCCTCAGCATATTTTGATGTAAGTGAGACGGAATTTTAGTTATTTTCATTATTATAGTTACTTTAGGTAGTTAAAGAATTGATAATTGAATAGATTAGTTCATACTACCTTATTTTATTTTATTTTTTTCGTCTTTTTCGTCTTCAGGATCACACGGAGAGAAATGTTCAGTAAAAATTACGGAATACACAGTTCACTCACCCTGACGGTATCGTAATTTTCCACAGGCGATTCAGATAAAAATTACGGACCGCTCTGGAAAAATTTTGCTATTTTAGATAAAAATGACGTGACGGTTCCGTAAAATTTCCTACAACCATATTTCGCTCCGGAATTACTGAAAATATACGTAATTTTTATTGAATATTTCTCTTCGTGTAGATTACGTTAATTCGATTCATTCTTATTCTTAATATATATTTTTTCGGCAACTGCACTGAGAGAAAAATGTAATTCTTTTGACTATATTCTATCACCATCGAATTATAGTCAAAAAGTTCTCAACAATTTTTCATGGGTTACAGTAACTATGGCCGGAGAAGTAATTACTACAATGGAATGTAGTCATTGCAACTATTGTAAATCGAACTTTAGATTTTTCTCTCGGCGTGTAAAACTGCACGTTTTACGGTCCTACCGACGAATAACTCATCAAATACCTTTTCGGATAATGACAGAATACCCATCAATTCGATTTCTATCCTTGTCTTTTGATAGAATGATGAATGTAATGAATGGCATTGAATAGCAAAAATCACGAACTGGAGACTGAAAATTTTTAAAAAGGGATAATCGGCTAGAAAATGGAAACCGCATTGATAGAATGGATTAGTTATTATCAACAAATGGATTTGATTGAAGTCCATTCGTTAACTATTAACGAATATTTATTTAGTCATATTCAACTCTATCATTCGTTAATAGTGAACGAATCTTGTTTGAAATGAATGAATCAGTCTATCAATGCAACAACATTTATTGTCATAACGACTGTGGACACGGATTCACAGATGCGCAGCGTCACTTTGTTAAATGACACTTTACAAGTCTCGGAACTAGGAGTCCTGATGTAAATAAGCTCGATTGTGATGGCACATATGCGACGACGAGTCGTGGTCGTGCCCCCCACACAGGCCAATGGAAATGCTCTGGCTACTCTTGCGACATGATCTCCCCTCGAGAAACAATTTTATTACCACTGTTGTGTCATTCGTCGCATCTGGGTAGATGCATGGGGACTGTTTATCACTGAAAAAAATTGAATTCTAATTGAATTTCTTGTCAAAATCGCTGGCTTCTCCTGTTGAATTTTTCCATTATTCGCAAAAAAGTTGCTACGTGACGCGAAAAAGGTCCGACAATAACAATTATGAGACAAAATTCCGGATTTTAGCTATCGCTTCTTTCTTTTGTGAAAATGTCAAAATAAATAAATTCACTCCCACTAATTGCAGTATTGTGAACAAAATTTTAAAATTATAATGTCGAATGAAAATTATTTAATTATATACAAAATCAGTTGACTGTATTGTACAATTGTTTAATTTTTGAAATTTTCAAATATTTTACAAATTAGTAATTGATTTTAAAAGATTTACGATCATTTCGAACAATTAATTGTTCGATCATAATCGAACAATTAATTCTAAATGAATTTAGCTGTTCGATTAATCAAAAGATCGTAAAAAATGCTAAAATATGATAAATGATCGTAATTTCGAACAATTAAATTCATTTAAAATTAGTTGTTCGAAATTACGATCATTTAATTCTAAAAATAGTTCATTAACAATTAATTCCAAATGAATTTAATTGTTCGAAATTAAGACATTTAGAATTAATTGTTCAATAGTCAATTCAAAATAAAAATCATTAAAACTTGATTAATTTGGGGTAAATGCGTAGTTCTGAAAACATGAATATTCAAATATTCGTGACCCTCTAATCACCCTGGACCCCATTTTACATCACTTGTCTACAATTGGAGCTTCCGTTCGAAAGCGAAAAATCCGCATGCAATGAGATAAATTGGAGATAAGCACATTGAACAGGTCGAAGTTGCACGATTGGTCCTCGTGATCCTGGATTTATCGTTCTACGAATGGCGTGAGGTTCCAAATCCACGAGCGGACAGTTCAGCGAGATAATATCCGAAAATGTTGAAACAGCTTCTGACGTTTCTCGCGAAATTCGAGCTCAGACACGCGCCCATCTCACTGTCATGTCCGGTCTGATAACCTCCGCGAGCCACGAAATGTTACAATGTACAGATCGTTTTAGTATTATTGCACAAATTGTGTGATTAGTATTGATCGAGAGTTTCATATTGTGTGGCGACGATAAAACAGTCATTGATAATGATGAATGAAAATGGGGACTCGGGTTATTTATAGAAAAATACGTTGCGATAGATTTTCTCTGCGGTATTTATGTCAGATGATGGGATTTTTCTAGAATATTTCAGTGATTTTTGTTATCAACTCGAGATGCTAGAGCTCTTATCGGGAAGTGTGTCTCCAGGGAGTTGAACGTAATTAAAGAAGCATTGTTACAAATTTTCTGATGATATTTACGGCGACTGTGAAAATGAAAATATTTTTCCGAAATTCAAGATCTAAATTTCGTTGGATTTTTTATATTTTGTTGTAATTTTTATTGGAGTTGTTGAAGTGTTGGACAAGCAGAGATTTCATTTTTGTCTTCATGAAGGATGAAATTAAGAGAAAAAGCTTGAGTTTTCTCGGAGAAAATCTGCGGCTTTTCGACTGGAATTCTATTGAAAGTCTATTGAAAATTGTGTTATTTTGTGGTACGAGTAGTCAGCAGATATTTGATTAAAGAATCAAACGACGAGAATGATTGTTTTCATTTCTCATTACAGAATTCGTGAAAAAATTAATTACATCCCCTAGAATTTTTATCGATAAATGAAGATCTATTGATTTTTTTTTCTATCAAATATTTATTGGAATGCACGTGGCAAACTTAAATAATTTTCTATACAATTTTCCATAGAATTTTAATAAAATTCTAGCAAAAGTCAAATAAAATGAAAAATTAGTGATCAGAAATTTCCAAAATTATGCAAAACTATTGATCCTGGAGAGCAGTGATTCGAGCAGACCTCACGTGATTTTTACTCATCCGCAAAAAAATAAAGAAAACTTTTCGATGAATCCTATGAATCACGAGTTTAATCGAAGAGTGAAGAGTCCACGCTGCCAGTTCCCGCAACAACTGAAATAGGTTTCCCACAAAATTTACCTTCTGAAAAAATAACCGTTTTCAAAACTCCCACGCAACGAAAATTCATCAAGTGCCTGAACGATGTTTCATACTTTTTATTTGATCACATCGAGGGAATTGGCCAAAATTAGGGTGCAGGTCGTCACAGGTCTGCGCATCGAGGAATTCCGATTGGACTCATTGAAAGAGAAATCGGTGGGGTTTTTTCGCATTTTATTAGTATGAGGGGGGAATTTTCAATGAGCCATTCTGTGAAATGTCCCAGGTTTGGGATTGGATCTACGCATGGTGAATTTATCTCCAGACATCGGGGATTCCAATCATTGCATTTTTTAAATCGAATCTTCAATTTAATTTAATTTAATTTAATGTCATTTTAATTCATTTTGCAACAGCTTAAAGCCAATTATTGGATTGAATTTAGGTTGACAAAATGCTTAATCATTAATTCGATTACTTAATAGATTTTTTGAAAATTATTGAAAAACGTAAACAATTTGACAACTATTTTTCCGAAAGCTCAATGCATTAAAAATTTAATTGAATGTAATTTTAATTTAATGTTTAATGTTTATCATGAATCTGAAGTGGAAAAAATTCCGATGAATTCATGAACGATTTCCTCTTAAAATTGACTTCAAATCCCCAACATTTATTTATTTTATTTATTTTGTTGCTAGAACAGTCAAACAGTCGAGGCCAATTACACGACTTAAGTAGTAAGTGAATAAACTAAAATGTAATACAAGCTGTTGTAATGCGTGGTACAATTTACATAATGACATTCATTGGTCATAGGTCGTAGGCCAGATGAGGCGTAACGAGAGGAAAATCTTAAATCTACTATTTACAAAGTAGGAAATTTAGTAATGAGCGATAACTGTTTCATAAGCCATTTTTACAGCGAATCTCATGAATTGTTGAAGATATCCAAGGACGTTGAAACTTTCAATGCAGTTATTACTTGAATTTCAAAAAAATTCTGGAATTTATACTAAAAGTTAACAACAATAAATGAAGATGGAATTCCTACAAATTCTGTTATTGACAAATCATTTACTTTCTTGAATATTCAATGGAATTGCAATTTTCAACCAAATTCAATCAACTATTTTTCTGAATGTTCAATGTATTGAAAATTTAATTAAATGCTATCTTCAATTTATAACGAGTCTGAAATCAAAAGAATCCCCTTAAATTCTTTAAATGAATGCAAAATTTCATGAACGATTTCATCTTAGATTGACTTAAAATTCACAGTCTATTCTAAAAGTGTAAAAAATACTGAAATTGTTAACAACAATAAATTAACATTAAATTCCTTCATATTTTGTTATTGACGACACAACAACGAAAATAATTGAAAACTGTAAAAATTACTATTAACTATTAACTATTGACCATTAACTATTAACTATTTTTTTAATGCTCAATATATTAAAAATTTAACGAAATGTTATCTTCAATATTTATCAGAACTCTGAAATGGAAAGAATTCCCTTAAATTCTTAAAATGAATGCAAAATTTCATGAACGATTTCATCTTAGATTGACTTAAAATTCACAGTCTATTCTAAAAGTGTAAAAAATACTGAAATTGTTAACAACAATAAATTAACATTAAATTTCTTCATATTTTGTTATTGACGACACAACAACGAAAATAATTGAAAACTGTAAAAATTACTATTAACTATTAACTATTGACCATTAACTATTAACTATTTTTTTAATGCTCAATATATTAAAAATTTAACGAAATGTTATCTTCAATATTTATCAGAACTCTGAAATGGAAAGAATTCCCTTGAATTCTGAAAAAGAAATTCCAATGCAGCTATTACTTGAATTTCAAAAAATTCGTTCATTATGAAAATTCCGGCAACTATTTGTCTGAATGCTTCACCTGAAAAATTTCTTTCCATCGAACTTTTAAGATGAGTGCGAACTTCGTTCAATTCAATGTAAATTCCCGCACCTGATAATCATAATCAACTTATTTTTATCCATTTCGAATTGACATTGTGCATTCAACGAGAGATATTGCGTCCCATGTGATACTATTTCTACTCTAGGACGTCTCCTTTTCCGAGAACGAACGCTGAATGGCGAATACAAATGTTGCGGCTGTACGTGCAAGCTACGCGGGCAGTGGCAATAAGTCCGCGGTATATATCTGGCGCGTTGTACACGAGAGAGACGACGGGAGCGCAGCGTGACACTGTGGATTGGTGTAGGTCAAGAACGAATCTGCACTCGTGATATCGGACTATTGTCACAGGAAAACAGAGCATTTCGCGTCAGTCAGAAATTTTTCCGCATGAGGCACACCTCAGACTGCGTTTTGTGGACGGACTCGGAAAATGCGAGGGTATCCCCTCGTTCGTTGGAACATCGGGGATTAACTATCGTATTCTCCTGAGAAATATAGAACTGATGCGGTGGATATAGCGCGGGTGCCAATATCTCATATCAATATTTTCCCTTTTGTTTTCAAAATTCTAGGCGATTGTGGAGCTGAAGCCGATTGTGAAAATCTTCGGCGAAGATTTTTTTTAGAGCATTTTTCCGGATCTGTGCGGAACGCTTTTCCGGACACTCCGAGAATTATTTTTTGACATGTTTTGTCATGAATTGTTAAACGTTAAGTCAGTGGAAACCCTGAAAATTTAGCGATGAGGACACTTGTTGGCTTTATTATTATTTATTATTCACATTTAACCTTAGAACATCAAACCTTTGCGATAATTTTGTTAGTTAAAATTTGAAGGTCCAAATTTGATTCGCATTTTGAAACATTTTTTAAATAAAAAAAAATCGTAAATCCACTTTGAGAGTAAGATCCATTAAAAAAATTGTGAACAATTAATTTTCCTCAACTTTTAGCTCAACTTTCTTGTTTTCTGCTTTGTAAATTCGAAGTAAATCAGGAATTGATCTGCATTGCGCATAGCTCAGACTGTATTTTAATGAATAGAGTCGGATAATTCTACGAGGATATCCCCTCGTTTATTGAAATTATCTTTGGGGATTAACTATTATATTTTCCTGAGGAAAATAGAATCCGCCGATGCCAATATCTCATACCAATATTTTCCCTTTTGTTTTCACAATTCTAGGCAATTTTGGACCTGAAGCCGATGGGGAAAATCTTCGGGGAACATTTTTTGTTAGAGCGAAATATGGGAACTTTATTTATAGTCGATCGCTGCATTTTTCCGGATTTGTGCGGGACGCTTTTCCGGACATTCCGAGAATTTTTCTTCGTCATGTTTTGTGTGTTTGATACGCCTGATGAATTATTAAACATAAAGTCAGTGGAAGCGCTGGAAATTTAGCGATGAAAACACTTGTTTTCAGGATTCAGACTAAAATAACGGCGAGTATTCTCTTTGAAATAGTGCCGAAAACACCTGTTGGCTTTATTATTCTTTGAAGAAATATGAGAGCTTTCATTTTACCCCCATTTTACCGTAGAACACCTTTAAAAATGAGTTTGTTATTTAAAATCTGAAGGACTAAATTTTTTTCTCCATTTTGAAGCGTTAGGAAACATTCTAAAAATGAGAAAAAAATGGAAAGTCCATTTTGAGAGCAAGATTTACAAGAAAAAGTATAAGCAATCAATTTTCCACTGCGGAGAACGTTTTTTTGGAATCGTAAAAAATTTATCTATATTATAAAATTAATTAAAAAAAGAAATTTCCGTCTGATTTTTAGGCTTCAATCACTAGAACTTAATGACAAAACACTTCTTTTCAGGATTTTTCACTAATTCATTTTCACCTGAACTTTTTAACTAAATTAGAATTGCGCAACCTTTTTTTCTGCGTATTTGGTAGATGCAAAGATTTCCTCCAATATTTCTAATGAAATGTCCTAGCATTCATTTCAACCCTATTCAATCCTAAAACACCAAACATTTTGCAATGATTTTATTATTTAAACTCTGAACTTATAAATTTAATTCTTTGTAGTAACATTTTAAAAATCGAAAAAAATTAAAAGTCCATTTCTTGAATAAGAATTCATTTATAAAAATATAAACAATCAATTGTCCACCGTAAAAATCACTTTTTCAAAATCTTAATGGCTTGATTTACAAAGTGAGAATAAAATTTTTCGAATGAAAAATTTCTATCGTTTATTTATAACAAAATAAAGTATTAAAAAAATTGAATGCAGTTCAATTTCTAAATTTGATAATTGAAAATCACTAAATGTGTGGGGTAGTCGGTACAAAAAAAGTAAAAAGTACTCGAATATCCCCAGATCAATAGCGAAATCATCGAATAAGAATGGCGAAAAGTGAATAATCTCTCAATTCCGGCGATGATAAAATACCCGCCTCCCCCCTCGCGTGTCTCCCATATACATCTCACTGACGAAAAAGAATAATAGATGTGGGTGGTTAATTGCCCCGGAGAGAAGCCCCCGTACAAAACAAATAAGCACAATTACGCTGACCCGATTGATGTTGAAACCACTCTGTAACTCACTGGGTCGTCGCGAAGACGAACGAATTGACCCAGGTCAGACACACACGGTACGGCTTTGTGTCGTCCTGTGCTCGATGAATCAAAAGTTGCAGCGCAAATGGAAAGATGAATGAGGATAAAAATCGAGAGGAATTCAACGTCGTGCGTCGCTGTATAAAGTTGAATAAAAATATTCTGCATAAAGCAGTCACAAAAGAATAAACAATTCATTCTTATCAAATAAGTGAGTTGTTTAGTTGAAATTATGTATTATTGAAATTAATAGAACAATTTTGAATAACTATTTTCTTTTCAATTCGAATGCGTAATTTCTCATCAATCCATCAACGATAATTATGATTCATCTAATTATATAATTTGAAAAAAAAATTGAGATAAAGCTTTTATCCAGACTTAAACTTGATTTTTATTTGAATTTTTATTCACGCCGGATAAACTGCATTTTTAACACGGAAAATGCTTCCGCGATCGTAATGAAGACGTCATTAGTTAGAAATGGAACGAATGAATTATTTATTGCAAACAAATATTGTTAAAATATTTATACAATGGAAAATTTTCAAATAATGCGTTTTATTCAATTCGAATGCGTAATTTTCTAGGTGCAACTAATTATATACTTTGAAAAAAAAACCTCGAAATAAAATTTTTACCCAGATTTAAATTTGATTTTTATTTGAATTTTTATTCACATCGGAGAAATTGAATTTTTAATAGGAAAAATACTTCCGCGATCCAAATAAAGACGTCATTAGTTAGAAATGGAATAATTGTTTGGAAGTTGGAGACAGTTAATTTATTAAACATGTAATGATCCTTTACTTGGGTGGAATGAATCGTTCGTTCAATTCAAATAGAGAATTTATGAATTGGACGAATGAATGATTTATGACAAATAAATATTGTTAAAATGAATGGAAAATTTTCAGAGAATTAATTTTATGTGAATATGAATATGAATGCGTCATTTCTCTAGGTCTAGGAACCATCGAAGAAAATTATTATTCATCTCATTATTCAGGTTGGAAAACAGCTAAAAACTACAAAAAAATTTCGTTCATCCTAAGCCCGTATTGGGTAACCGGTGATTTTTATGTCTCGCTAACCCTACCCAAATATACGTGGGTATTCCCGTGGACTTTGGGCCTTGTAGCATCCAAATGGAATGCGTTTTATCCTGAATTATCGAAACACCGGGTCTCGATCGATATCACGGACATTCCAGGAATTAAATATTGCGGTAAATGCGGAAGAGAAATTTCACGCACAATTTTTTTTCAATAATATAGGCACAGCGATTCATTTAGAGAATACTTCTTGTATCTAATCGCAGCGATAATATAATATTTTTTTATCCCATCTTATTTGAAATTATATATAAAATAGGAGAGGATACGTTTCAATAATTTTTTCATATAAATAATTTTTTATAGTAAACTTATACTAATTTTTTTATAGGGGGTGACAGTCGTGATTAGATAAAACATCCCCCATTTTTTTACGTGACCCGTCAAAACACTAATTAATTCGGAAATTTTCAAATATTTTACGATTTTTTCACTTGAAATTGATAGCAATTACCTGCAATAATGCAGACATTTTTGAAAATTTCAAGATTTTTCAATAAAATTCTCATTGCATTCCCTTCCTTTCTTCTTGTTTCTTTATTTCTTTATTTCTGTCAGACAGAAAGTCTCACAATTTTTCTCATTTTTTCGCAAAACCCCTTAAAAGACTACTTTACCAAAACCATTTCATGATTTTTTACTTGAAATTTCATATCATTTCTTTCTCTATTTCTCATTTATTCGTTTTTTAATAGTATGTTTGCAGATATCTATTACACAATTTTATTATTCTTTCCCATGAAAGACACCCCTAGTTTACCAAAGCCACTTGATGATTTCTCACTTGAAATTTACAGTAATTCCCTGCGATAATGCATCCACTTTCCAAAAATCCACATGTTTCCTCAACATTCCGACACGGAGAGAAATATTCAATAAAAATTACGTATCTTTTCCGTAATTCCGGAGTGAAATGTGGTTGTAGGAAATTTTACGGAACTGTCACGAAATTTCTCCAGAGCGTTCCGTAATTTTTATCTGACTCTCCTGTGAAAAATTACGATATCGTCACTTGAATTTTCTCAGTCGACTCCGTAATCGGTAAGCGAATTGTGAGTTCCGTAATTTTTATCTGACTCTCCTGTGAAAAATTACGATATCGTCACTTGAATTTTCTCAGTCGACTCCGTAATCGGTAAGCGAATTGTGAGTTCCGTAATTTTTACTGAACATTTTTCTCCGTGTGAGGGAAATCACCCAACAGATAAGACAACACGAAAATTATACAGCTAAAAGTAATCGATACCTCTAATTTCCAAATGGTCACCATGACGCTGGACAACCTGTTAAACGATCGGGGATTATCCAATTTTTTTGGGGGGAACCCAACATGCTGTACCGGAGGGCTCATCGTGTGGAGGCAGGCCCGGTGTCGGGAGCGCAAGATAAAAGTGAGGGAGGATCCAAGTTGCGTGAGTGGAGGGAGGTGGCATCAACGCTCTTCGAGTATATATGCGAGAAGCAGATCGGCTATGGTACAGTTCACCAAGAGACAATACAGAAAAGAGACTAGTTTCCAGATACCTGAGGAGACCTGTTGAATTTTCGCAATCTATATTTTTTTATCACCTGAGTTTTTTCGGACAGTGAAACATTTCAGTGATAAAGTGTGTGAGCTTTGGAGTTATTTTTTTGGAGATCGAATTTTATTTTGCATCAGAGTTTGGATAAGAGGCATTATGAGGAGCATCAAGGAGTTGAGTTTTTCCACTGTTGTGAGTCTGATTGTTCTTGTGGCACTCATGCCGGAATTCACATACGCCAGACCTGCCGCAGTGACGATGGGGTACGATTTCTTGATATTCAAATTTTTTAATATTCGTTTCGTTGATTTCATCTCATTTGTGATAATAAATGATAGAAATTCATGTGCTAGCACTAGAAAAATTGTGTTACGCCGGAAAAATTCGGTAGCGAAATGGTAAAATTGTTCAAGTCAATTTCGACTATTTTTCGGGTTTCAATAAATATCTTGGAATCTGAATTAAATTTTTCTAGAAAGTCTTTCTCCGCGTGCATTTTAGTACGCGGCATTATTTGTTCAATAGCATTTCTGCGATATATTCACTAAAATATTGGTGATAATAGCAGAATAAAATCAGTCATAGAGCGAATTATAGAATTCGCGAATTCGCAAAAATATCGAATCATTTTTTTTAAATTTTTATCGATCATGCTAATTGCATCATTTTTTCACGATAACTCCTACCACATATTCACTAAAATAGTAGTGATTATAGCAGAGAAAAGCCAATCAATGGAGCGAATTATAGATCTCACAAATATCAAAAATTTCCGAACATTTCAGAATTCGCAAAAATATCGAATCACTTTCTTTTAATGGTTATCGATCATTGAAATTGCATGATTTATTCAATAGAATTCCAGCCACATATTCACTAAAATAGTGGTGAGAATAGCAGAGTAAAGCCAATCACGGAAGCGAATCAGACTTCACAGATATAAAAATTTCCGAACATTTTGAGAATTCGCAAATGGAAATCTCGAATCACTTTTTTCCAACTCTTATCGATCATTCAAATTGCACGATTTATTCAGGAGAATTCCTCTCACATATTCATAAAATACTAATGACAATAGCAGAGTGAAGCCAGCTAATGAAGCGAATCAAAGATTTTCCAAATATCAAAAAATTCCGAACATTTTATAATTCGCAAATGGAAATATCGCTTGGCTTTTTTCAAATTCTCATCGATCATTCAAATTGCATCATTGCACAAGTCATTCCTCGGGAGAATGACCGAAGGATTGAAGTGCATGAAAGAAAAAAAAAATGCGCACGATGCAGCTGGTTGTAGTCCGAGCGGCTGATGCAACATCATTAGTTATTTTCGGTCGCATTGGGATCATTTTATTTCGATCCGCGGGGTAATGATGACTCGAGGAAATCCCGAAATCGTTGAAACCTGCTCTGCGGGGCTTCTTCTTGAGGAAATAGTTCATTGGGAGGAAATAGGTCGAACGCTTGCAGCGGGAGAAATGTTAATGTTTGTTTTTTTTATTCTTCAGCCGCCACAAACGCACGTCGGATCAACGACTCGCCGAGCTGGAGACGCTCATAGCTCTAGAGAATTTGCGCGGCAAATTGGTGACGGTACCTGTTGGGTTCGGCAAGGTGGATCCCGCGAAAATGTAAGTGGAGTTATTTGTCATTATTAAATTAATTATGCATTAATTATGTTGCAATTAATTATGTATTAATTATATTGCAGTTAATTATAATGTATTCAATTATATTGTATTTTATTATATTTTAATGTATTTAATACATTTTATTGTATTAATTCAGTAGCGAAGTGGTAAAACGGTTTAAGCCGATTTTGACTATTGGCCAGTTTTCAGTGAATATCTCGGAATCTAAGGAAGGTAGCTAAATTTTTGTTAAAACCTTTTTTGTAGCACTCAATTGGCTCTAGAAAAAAGGTTATTACGAAAATTTCGTTACCTCCTCTCGATTTGGAGATATTCTTCAGAAACTCAAGTAAGAGATAAGTCGACCACTTCGCTACTGAATTATATTGTAATTAATTATGTAATTAATTATATTGTTCTTATGGATTTTCCGCGTTTGGTCTTGATTGGCCATTAGGGTTGAACGGTAGTCAATTAATTTGTAATTGTAATTAGATAGTGAAGGGGTGATCGCAACGGAATGAAACAGAATTGATTCTTCATGTCTCGTTGAGTATTTAATTTAGTCGTCTCGATGATGAGCGATTTTAGGGGAAAATGTTCGGGAACTTTTTTTACTTCATCTAGCTATCAATGGACACGATCCAATATTGGGTCTGGGATGAGTCACGGGCGAGCGATATTAGCATAATCGGTTGAAACTATTTCACAATGTATTGAAAATTCTTCGCGGCTCTGCATTTCTGTCTTTTCGTCGATGAAAAATATTTGTGGTGGGATGAATATTTAATGGGAATAGGGTGATTAAGGAGTGAGTAGGCAAAAATAAGGGGAAACGGGAGAGAACAAGTGGATTCTTTGCATCTTGTTGAGTGCAGAATATTCCTGGAAATGATTGGCTTGGGAGAAAATTTGAAAATTTTTTATTGGACATTAATCATCTCTTCGATTCGATTTTTTTGATTCCAGCAATGAATAATAATTGCAATTGAGTCGATATTGGAATATTCAATTAAGTAGTACAAAATATTGAAATACTCATGAAAATTCTCATTTTTAAACGATATTTTCATTGATTTTGAGGGATGAAGTAGTAAAACGTAAACGAAAACAGAAATAAAAAATTGGATTTTCCACCTTTTTTGAATATTAAAGAAGAATTTATGCGTAAATTTATTCATCTACAAAAGAGGCTTCACCGCACAACTACTGAAATCCTCTACACTGTTAGAAATTTTTCGAAACTCAAGTAACATTGTGAATTCAAATTCAATTTAATAGTTCATAAAACGTCCCACTCATCTTAAAAATCCAATAAAATTGAGAACTTGAATTTTCAGACGCATTGTGAAAATTGAACATCACATTTAATTGAATTTTCAAAATATTGGGAATTCATAAAAATAACTTCTTCAATTTTCAACATTTCCAATCATTTTCATTGAAATCTGAACGTGAAAATTGGAATTCCATTGAATATTCACGAAATTAACTCATTCATCGATAACAAAATATCTGGAAATTTCATGTTAATTTATCGTCTCTGAAAACTTCAAGATGTTTCTCTCAAAATTTCAAGAATAATTATTTTTTATTTATTAATTCATTCAGTCGCCTTTACATCGGAGTAATTAGTGGCTATTTATAAAAGAAAATATACAAAAAAGGAAGAACAAATAGAATAATGCAAGCAAAGTCAAGAATAATTGTTCAACCGTGTAACCATATTAATAATATTTTTAAAAAAATGATAATTTTTCCACTACGATAAAAAACTCTTCGCTTTCTCCATCCGCGAAATATCGCGAGTGACTAGATTTCCAAGAAACTCCCCGAGAGCTCAAATAATCCCACACACAGGAGTGACGAAGAGCCGATAAGAGGCACGCGTCAAAAGGATGAATAAATTCACGTAACATTACATAAAACAGAATCACGATACTATCCGTGAGTAACTCGTCCCTGATTCGACGTCCAGCCCAACGATAACACAGCCGAGTGATCAGTTATCTATTTCGTGAATTGGTGCAACGCTAATCGGCGAAGAATTTTCCTAGCCCCTCACTATCTCTGGATTTTCCCCATTCCACGACGCTCGAGCTCACCATGGGGAGTCATTTCGACGTTTGCTCTTCAAACCCCCACGGAAGAGGGCGAGCAATGATACCCCTGAGGTATTGCTGTCATACTGTCCTCGTAACACCAGCATAATCGAGTTACACCTGTTCGCGCTAACGTTCAGGAGTACGCGGCGAATAAATTTACATTCTAAGGCGATATTGCCGGTCTCAGGGTGAAAATTCATTTATTGGAAGATGGGGAATTGAGGGATAGACAGTGGAATTGATAAAATTTGACGCACGTTGCATCCGATCTGGAGCGAAGTTCATGAATTCAAATGCTGTTACGACGCGGAGAAAAATATTTGGTGAATTGCAACAAATATTTTCTCCCGCTGAGTTCAGTTTATTACCAGAAAGGTCTTTATGAAAATTTTGTTATTCAACATCGAATTCTGAAATATATTAGTCAATAAATAATCGTAAAGTAAAGATGAGTTGACTCGTTTAAAGAGAATGGAATTGAATAAAAATTTCGTGAATCGAACTAGATTTTTGTTATCCGGAGGGATTAGACATTTAATTTAATCTAATGGATGAAATTCAAGGGGAATCCCCGATTATAGATTGGAATAAATGAATGGCCTCGTAGTAGAGTCATAAAACCACTTCATTTTCTAAAGAATATCTCTAAATTGAATCGAAATACCGGAATTTTTATTTTAACTCCTTCGAAGCTTTTATTCTCCTCAGAAAATTAAAGTCATTTAGCTCAGTTTAAGAAAAGTTCCTTTGACTTCTGAACAAATATGTTTTTTCTATCTATTTATTATTCGGTTTATTCATTCAATTTGCTCTAATGTATTCAATTTATCGGGAATTCCCCTCATATTTTACACCAAACTAATAAAACGATTTCACTTTTCGAAGAATACCTCGAACCCACCGGAAACAGTGGAATTTTCGTTGAAACCTTCCAGCGGTTTTTATTTTTCCCCGTGAAAAATGTTCTCCATAAAAATTTATACTCTTCAGAAACCGATCGCAAAGTAAAACTCATCTCGTTTTAAGAAAATACTCCACTCCTAAATTAGCATATTTATCAGGAAAATACGCTACGCGTCCCCACAAATAGCGACAATTTTCATTCAAATTCTTTTCGCTCTCTCGTATCTGACTCAACATTCTTAAAAAATACTACTTCACTCCTGTCCAGAAATTCCTGAACAGGGATGGACAATAATATTAGATTTTGACAATATTAAAAAGGGGTTATCTCCTTATGATGTTCAAAGTTTAACTATATTTAACAAATTTAAAATATTATAAAATTTACTAACTAAATTTTCCGATTAATGGTGAATAAAATATTTGATAATATTGAAATGTAATTTGTTTAGTTAACAAGCTAATTCTAAATTTAGGTAATTGATTTTCAATTATCCGATTAAATTATTGGTTGATAGAATATTTCAAAATTTAAACGTAGAAATTAATGGTTAATTTAATATTTAAAATTGTAAGATTTATGTTAAAAATAGACGACTTCACAATTTAACGGTAATTTTGGTTGATTGATACGCCTATCACTGCTCCTGAATTTGTACCCTCGATTTGTTTACAGACTCGAAATTAGTAAACGTTGAATGAATTTTCCTTTTTACACCGGTGACGGTAATAGAGGTGTCATTGACGTCATCCGCGATAAATCATCGTCAGGAGCTACAAGCAATTGATTATCAACAGCGATTGTTGACGCGTGTCATTTAACATTATCTCACGTACCGGAATACCTTACCTTGTGGCACAATTACTCATGTTTTCCTCATTTTGTCTGTTTCCGCAGAGGACGCAGGAGGCGATCGAGCGTCGAGTTCGATCTGCAGAGACTCCGTCGTTTCCTTCAGGTGCTCGGGAGTCAGTCCGAGTCCAACAGCGAGGAGAGCAGCGAGGAGATATTCCCTTCGTTACTGGTGAGTTTACTCCATCGGTTTATTTCTTTTTTTCGTGTTATTCTATTAGTCTATTAGTTATCTGGCGTTTACATGTGCCGAGCGAACTTGTTATTTTTCTGGCGAATTTAATCGTCGAGGATTTTTCGAGATTACATGCGACGAATCATCCACGTGTGTTTACGATGGAGAGTTTTGGATTATCGTGTTGGGATTTTTTAATTTTATTCACTTGTCCTTCATTCTGACTCTTGATTCTGATCTTCGGTTCTCACTCGTGTATCGTTCAGATGATGACTTATAGCGATCGTTTATTTAATAATCATTATTGATGATTTTGGTTTATTTTGCCATTTTTATAATTCATTTTATTATTTTATCGATCATTATTTTTTCCATTATTTTGTTATTGATTTATTGATTATTATTGAAGATTTTGATTTTTGTTTATCGTTTTTTAAAAATAAATAAATTAAATAAATAAATAAATAAAATGAATCAAAATCATCAAGAATAATCAATAAATCAATCAATTTCTTAAAATGAATAATTTAAAAATTTTCAATTTTTAAAAATAAATGAAAAAAATTATTCAACTGTGGCGTTTTTGCACAGAAATATTGGGTAGAGAAAAAAATTGATTGGGATTTTTTTATAGAAATTCTTGGGCAGGAATTTGCAAAGTTTTCTCGGATGCATTTTATCTTTTACTCGTAATGAAGTTTAAGAAAATAAATCTTGGGAAATTCAACATCTATAGACTTTCTTCTGTTAATGATGTCTAGTAAAATTGCAATTGATTTTTATCATTTAGACGATGCCTGATATCAACCATTAATTAATTGATCATTATTTTTTTATAAAAAAAGACAAGTATGGAAAATTTAATACAAAAAATTCTATTAAAATTTTCTTGATCTTTCCTGCGAGGATTCTACTCGATAGGAAAACGTCAAAAGACTTTTATTTGTTCCTCGTAATAACATCCAAGAAATGAAAACGTGAAAAATTAATTCCCAACAATTCTTACAGAAAAAGTCCCAACAGAATGAATTATATAAAAAAATCAACATCTAAACTTTTTTCGATAGAAAAATATCTATTGAAAAACTCATGGAAAATTGACATAATATTTAATAGAATAGCGCAAAAATAATATAATTTTTTCTTATAATATTAATTGATCTCCAAAATTTCTTCACATGTGAATAATTTAACATTAATAACCCAGACATGCGAATTATTGTTATCTAATGACCATTCTCTTATTTTTGTCACAGCAGAACGAAGACCAGCGTGATGAAGATCTCGGAAATCAGCTGATATAACTTTAATCATACCTGCAAACAAAAACATCCATCCTCTGCGATTGCCAATAATTCAATTAAGGATGAAGAAACATTTGTGGAAAATGAAGAAAAGGTCTTCGATGCCCAACCAGTATTAGCCGCCTGTTCATCTCGCCGTTCACCATCTTCAGTCTCACATTTCATTTCCGAGATAATTCCATTCGTACGATTACGGGATTATAGATTAATTTAAATGTCCTCTCGGTGAAGCAATATTTTTGTAACTCTATGTGTTCTTCAGTTATCGCAGGTCTGTCTACTGCGTAGTATTTTTTTTTCGTAACGCAATCAACGTATTTTTAGGTATTTATTCGGTTCGTACTGCTGATTTAGTCTAGGTAGAATTTTTCAATTTATTTATTTGGCACTCATCATTGCTCGCATTGCTCCACGCACGAAACAATTTCATAGAAAAACCCAGCGATTTTAATGAACAATTCTATTGAATTTTCATGGGAATTCCTCGACACGAATTTTCCAAGTTTTTTACTCTATTTTTCTTTTTATTGAAAAAATCAAAGAAAAAATCGAGAAAATTTGAGCAGAGAATTTTCTATAGAAACTATTGCAGTAGAATAAATTGTACAGAAAAATCAAATTCCATTGATTTAAAAATGAAACATTTTTATTGAAAAAAAAAACATCGAAAACTAATGAAAATTCAATAGAATTTCAATAGAATTTTGTAGCGAATTGGCAAGATTTTCCTAGTAAATTTTTTCATACGTGTCATTCCATCTTGGTTTCATAGTCTTTAGGTTTTTTATTCAGATGAAAGGACAAAGAAAACTTCTTAGTTTCCAATTAGATCGCAATTGTATTTTTTTAGTTTTTAAATTAATTTTTGCGTCTGAAAATTGCATCGAAACTCGATCGATTGCCACGATTTTTACTAGTTTCAATGTATCAGCTCGATGATAACATTATCACCCTCTGAATTCGCAATTCATGGGTTTATCCTCGTTTCTCAAGCGTTCAAAGTTTACAATTAAGCCACGAATCAGCGATTTTTCTATTCTGAAAGAAAGTATCACGCGTTCGTAACTTTTCTAGTTAATTACTGTAATTATTAGTTGATTAATTGATCAATTAATTGACACGACTGATGGTTGTCAAGATGCCCCCTTAAATTATGTATTTATTGTTTCATAGTTAGACAAGTTTTGCTGGATTTTGTGGAGTTTTTTTTGCCACAAAATCGTTCCAATTTCCGACAGTATTCGATGATTTCATCCTTTATTCTTAATCATCGTCATTTATTTATTTATTGCATCACTGATCATCAATGACAAGACGCTTCTGAGTCGATGACTCCTGTCGATTTCAATTATCACTTCGAATTTAAGTCATGCAACGTAATTTCATTATCGTAAGGTCCATGTACTTTAGATTGTAATTTAATTTATTTAATTTATTTAAATTATTAATGTCAACTTCACGGTCACTAAGTTAATGAATGATTGATTCATTTTTTTTCACGAATCATTGCCGTGAAATTTATGTAAGTGCAATAAAAAACATTTCATCACTGTAAAATATGTTTCAATGTTGTTCTTTCTTGAATTACCGAATCATCCCCTCAAATTATGAGTTCATGTTGATTTTGTGGACAAGTTTTTGCGACAAAATTGTTTCAATTTCGGACAGTATTCGATGATTTCATCCTTCATTCTTAATCATCTCGATTTATTTATTTATTTATTTATTTCTTTAAAATCGACTCCTCCCGCTTTCAATTATCTCTTCGAATTTAAGTAATTTAAGTCATCCTCTAATTTATTTAAATTATTAATCTCAACTTTAAACTTCTCTCAAACGAATTTTATCACTGAATAAATTGTCATTACCCCCACACCAAAGAGACAGGACCAATAACAACAAAAATAACATAATTTTCCATTAGTTTTTCTTTCTCAATGTATTTCTATAATCATCGTACAGTATAATATTCATGAAATTAATAATATTTAAACATTATCTTGTGGTATGCATCGTGTGACCGGATTACGTTACAAACAAGACTAGCTGATGGTTGCCTTCACAGTGCTACCTCATTTTTTTTTTCATTAAATTTTATTACTCACTCTAAATAAAAATTTTCCCCCTCAACTTCTCTCTATCTCACTTACTTCTCATGCTAAATCGTTCAATTGTGTTATGCATGATTCAAGAATTTCATTAAAACATTTTCTATTCAGCTTTATTTCCTTCGAGTAGTTCCATTCCATTACTTATTCCTTGGCAGCGATGAACGACTGAATCATTGAATGTTGAGTTTTCTTCATTACTCTTCATGTATTATTTTTATCGTTTTGTTTTTTATATTTTTGTTACTTTGAGGGAAGCCCACTCGTACCGATACAACGAACAGATAAATCAATTGAATTTGACATCCAATTATTAAAAATCATCAGCATTTGAGATATCTTAAAGGCACAGGCAACAGGTGGACACAAAATTCACAAATACATACAAATATTGACTATTCATAGCACGGCCGGTTTCAAAGACATCATCAATTGCAAAATAAAAAACATTAATGCTTCCTATTAATTTCATTTCACTCTCCCTACTCCTCATTGATTAATCGTATCAGCCCAGGCCAACGGACACCGGTAAATGGTAAATTAAATTAATTATCCTAGGATATACAAACAACAGAATAAATTAGTCTGGTAATGAATCAGAATAGAAAACAATTGTTCGAGATTCTCCAGGATTTTTTCCTCTCTCACGATGTACGATTATTATTGTTAACATTATGTACGAATAGTGGCTTGAGTGGTGAGAGGCTGCAGGATAAATAAATTACTTCTCTCGTAAAGCTTCATCGGTATAACACAGAAATTGGGTATGTGGAAATTATAATTGGACTGGTTTTGACGCTATCTGTTGCTCCTTCAATCCATAAGAGGGCGAAAGTATAAGTTTCATTGGACTCTATTACATACGAAATTTCGGAGATAACGCCGCTAATGATTTTTTCATCAGTTATGAAGAAAATTGAATAGAAAAACTTGGCTTGAAAATTTTTACCGGATATATTTTACAGAAAAAAGTCTACAGTTGGAATTTCCTGTAAAAATTCGTGGACATAAATTTTTTGATTTTTTTTTTCATGATTTTGTTCTGCGAAATAAATGAAAATACAGAAAAAAAACTTGGAAAATTCATTTTTCAAGAATTTATACCCAGAAAACAAATGGATTATTTTACTCGAATTCTTACAGAGTTACACTAGAAATTCTGTCAAATTTTCTAATGAAAAATCCAATTCGTTCTTCGCACAAGTAAAATCTGCGATTTTTATTTTTTCTGTTAGAATCCTTGGAGACGAATTTTACAATTTTTTCCTGGAAAAATTCATGCCCATGATTTTTGTCAGAAAAATCAAAATCTATTAACTATTCCCTGAAATATCTTTGAGAATTTGTGCAAAAAAACCAATAGAATCTTTTAAAAAAGCACCAAGTTCATTTATTAATTTTCTCAATACGTGACAATTTCTTCTTGTTCTCTTAATTTTTGTTGGATCAACTTACGATAGTTCAAATTAATAGCTATATCATACATAACACTGCTCCATTACCCACTTTTAGCAGCAACAACTTCGTATTTACAATTTTTTTCATCTAACTAAACCTACAATTTCATTTTTTCTCACCTCATTTTCCTTAATTTACTCATTAATGTTGGTATGGATTATTTAACTCATCTCACGTTTTAAAGTCATCACCTTCAAAACATCATTCTCCATTCATTAATGTACTTTGTCTTCTCTTCTAGCAAAATCGGACAATACATATTTTTTTCTTCTTTATTCATTTTTTTTACGAAATAACTAGGTTGCCAATGCCTTCAAAATTCGGTAATACGTCGACAAATGTGACAATAAAAGTGCGCAAGATACATAGAGACATCGGGGTCGAATGTTATTTTTTTCTGTATTTATAAAAAAATGCCTATTATTTTTTCAGTATTTTAAGTCTGAATTTTGGTATTTCATTTCTCATTCATGTATTTTGCTCTGTTTATCATCTACGGACTAACATCTGACAGAGCAGTGGCAGTACTCGAAACTTGGTAGGATATATTTTTTACTTTTGTCTTATGTAAATTAATTCACCGAGTAAATGCACTTATTTATTCATGCTGTTGCATGAATAGCAGTGACAGGAACGAAAAAATGGAATTAAAATGAGGAACAGAGATTCACGTACTGAACAGAATATTTAACAGAAAAACGTAGCGAATTCTATAGAAAATTTTATTATATTTCTATTGAACCTCTGTTCAAAATTCAGTTAGTTTTTGGCCGATTCTATTGAAGAATTCCACAAGTTTACTGTGCGTTTTGCATTTTTTATACAATTTTTTCTAGTGAAACGTTTTCTATAGGAATTCCTCGAAATGTATTTCCAAAGTTTTTTCTATTCTATTATTCCTTTCTTTTCATTGAATAAAAAATGAAACAAAACAAAATTTAGAAAATTTAAGCCAAAAAAATCTATAAAAAAATCAAATTCTATTTGTATTTTCCTATAGAATATTTTCCATTAAACATATCTATTGCAAAAACGCACAGATAAACTGCGACTATTTCCAACAGAATCAGCGAAAAGCTAAAAGAAAGTTCCCCAGAAAACCAATAGAATTTCCATCCAATTCTGTAGGTATTTCAACGCAATATTTTCGCACGAGATCAAGCAAAAGTATCGAATACCCGTCAAGTTGCATCGAGAAATGTCAATCTAGGTATCTTACAAGGGGTAACAAGATGGAATAAAGTTGATGTCGGTCACCGAATTATTAATTTTCACCTCTTCAACATTGTAATTCCTAGAACTGCCTCATCAGCATTACGAATTATATCACAAATTGACTATAAAAATGAATCCAGAATCGCTGTTACAGACAATACAAAAAAAAAAATTGTCTAAAAGGGCCATCGGGTATTTCATCAGCGACAACTGAAACTAATTGGAAGAAGCAAAGTGGCTTTAGCAATTCCATTGTATTGATCTTCATTAATTACAGTCAAGGATTTATAAAAAACAATGAATTCGGTTGCCGACAAACTTTGCATGTTAATCGGCGTAACTATGGGTTAATGAAATTTTAATAATTCACAAAAATGTTTTTCAATTAAAAACATTGAAAAAGCCAAACGTATTGGAGCGAATAAAAGCGAATTATTTGTCGGGAGTGGCTGAGCTGTGGATATCGCTGAACAATTCGCACTTGTAAAACAAGCTCCATGATGCACATTGGCTGAGTTTTTGCATTACGGGCGATATTATTATCGTGATGATGATATCTCAGTGGGTAACGGGCATTGAGCCGTCAAACAATCATACGACACATACGGAGTACGATTGACAGGAGTGTAAACCACGCTGATCTGGCTAGGGAACTGCGGGAGAGTAGTACACGGAGGACAAGGAGTATTGTCCCAAACTGAATTGTCTTTTGAATCCAGTATAATCTGTAAAGATAATTAGAACATTTATTTATTAATAATTATGTCATTATATTCATAATTGTATCAATTAATGAATTCATAATGATGTAATTGTATTAAGTAATTATATTCCTATTAATTATGATAATTAATATGAAAAATAATTGATATAAATGATTAATATGATTCATATTAATTAAGATAATTAATTTTAGAAATTTAATATCTTGAGTATGTGGATGTATGAATACTGTACACTGTTAGAAAATGATTGAAATTGCAAATTTCAATGGAAATTCAATGGAATTTCAAATTTTTGAGCAACAAAAAAACGAGAATTCACCAATTTAGCCAAATTTTCAATCAAAACATGAAATTAAATTGATTTTTTTCTTCAAATTGCGAATTTTCAGTGAGTAAATCCTTTCAAATTATTATGGAGTTGTCACTTGACAAAAATTTCCAACTGTCCCAGAAATTTCAGCCACATCAGATATCTAGATATTCAATAAGATTGACTTCTAAATTCAAGACATTTCACTAATCGTCTGATTATCTTATAAATAATTCATCCAATTTCAACACGTTGAGATCCCTTCATCACTGCCATTCCCCTTTACCCCGAAAACCCTCACCACAAAAATAATTTAACAACTAAAAAGATAAAAAATCAACTCATTATTTTTCCCCTCCCCAAAAATCAATGGAAAAATTCCAAAAACTCACTTCATAATATGTGAACGAGCTGCTGGCAGTGTATCCGGGCTCTCTTTGAGAATAAAGTGTCGTATTCCAAGTATATAATTCTCTAAATACGATGGCCAGTCGATCTGTTTGACGTCAAACATGAATATTTGACGATCCTCAGGGCTCAACTGTTCTCCAAGTCTCCTAACATTGTCATCCCTAAAATTCCACTGTTGTGTAGTGAAATACTCGAGACAACTGGCTGCTTTACTCAATTTTGCTTGGACACGTAGCATCATGGGCCTCGAGCCCCTCAATCTAGCGAGAAAATCAAGAATGTGCGCTGGCAATATGTGCTGAAATGTACCAGATAATTTGTTCATTAACGAGTATTTTTGGCATCTACCACCCGGATACCACACAGCATCATTAGCCGGATGTATTCGACTGTATTTGAACGATAATTCGATAAATTGCTTCCATGTTATTGGATTTTGCTGGCCAGTACAGCAATTGTACACTGTTATGGTGTCAGTACGATGAGTTGCTGTTTTCCATGCTGCACATATCATGAGATTAATGACAATATCAACGGGAACAAAATCAGCAACTTTGTTCTCGTGACACAGCATTGTTCTGAAAAAACCCTTGCCAGCGGCTGCTATTATTCCAGTTGGGCCATTTAAATTGTCAACCCAGCCAGCAACAGGCTCTCGCAATGATGACAGCACGATTGACGGCCTGACAATGGCAACTGGAAGTGTTCCACTCTCACCCTGCAACATTGTCTCCGCAAGGGCTTTTGTAAATGTGTAGGTGTTTGGCCGACCGTCGATCAATTTTGGCGTCAATTCCTCGATTAGTTTGTCATTCATCCACCTTGTGCAGGCTATCACCTGCTCAGGATCCTGAGGCGGTGGATAAATTGATTCTGATACGTCCGTACGGTCGCAGTTGCAGTAGGCTGTTGACACGTGTATCAGAGCCTGAAACATAACATTTCTAGTCTTTATTTTATTCACAGGTAATTTTTCCTAGTTATAAAAGGGGAAAGTTTCGTGAAGTTTCGGATTGGTCAGTGAGTCGAGTGAAATCAATCGCGAAAAAACATGTAGTTTTTTCGAATTCTTCAGTTCTTTATATTCTTGAAAGAGAATTAATAAAAGTTTCAAAATTATTCATTAAGTTTTTTGCATTTGTAAAAGATCAAAATTGCGTGAAGTTGATCGTTAAAAAAACACGAATTCATAATTCTTCAATTTTATAAATTATTCTTGCGTCGTAATTGTCAATTTTTCCATCTTTATTATGCGCGAAATTGATTAGTTCTTCTTTCTTAGACTTTCATTCATCATATACTTTCATGAATCTCATCAATTTCAATTTCTTCAATCTCTTCTATTTTTTGACTTGAATATAGATTTTGAATTCTAGAAAACTGGGGGAAATCCCCAGTTGCATAAAAAATTCTAGGAAAATGTCCATGTTTGTTCTTAACGTGAATTTCTTTTTTTTTTTTCATTTTCATTCTTTACTTCAGTTAATTCCTTTGCATTTACTTTTGCGTTTTGTCAGTGGCCTGGGGACAAGAGTTTATGACCCATAAGTTAATTCATCTTATTTTAATTGTCAACTAGACGGTTTATATAAGCACAAGGTGTTTATCCGTTGGAATAGTTGGTCTCGTTACTCAGCTGTTGGTGGATATGAACAAATGTGGAGATGACTCTTTAGATAGTCACTAATGGGTTCGTGGAAAAAATGGAGAATAGAGGGGTCTAGGAGTGCAGTATGTGGACGTATGCAAATAGTTTATTTGCGTTGACGAATTGTCACGAGTGATTTTCTACGCATTTTTAGGGATGATGACATCAGAAAGACGTCTGACTTGATAAAAAATGCGATGATCCATTACGCATCGAGCTCAGATGACTTCTTAATTCGAAAAATCACCTTGTATTTGTTCATTTGAACAATTTTTTGGATTTATCCTTAAAAAACTGCGATAGGAAAAGTTTTGCATCTGCTCTTACATCTCCATTTGGGTCTGATCATGCAGTAAATATTGATAATTCGATTTGTCCTACCTCTAAGTTGACCATGCGATGGCAGAGATGCACCAGTTTCACACTTCCCAGCATGTTGATCATGACAGATAGCTTGAGAGCTTCGTCAAACTTGACTGTTGCTGCTGAATGAAAAACCACGGACACGTGTCTCGTGAGGGTCTCCTCGTCAGGCTCAGATATTCCTAATTCTGGCTCTGTTACATCGCCCGCGATGGGTACAATTTTCGTCAGCTCGTGAGGACTGTCACGACGAAGTTTATCGAAAAGCTAGAAATCCAAAAACGCACTCGTATTCAAATATATTTTTTGAAAACAATTCCAACAATTCAATTGAGTATTCTGCTCAAGGTTTAGGGTTTCCGATGACTTGTGATATGGAAACGTAGGGAAGAATTTAATAGAGAAAATTTCATTGGAATTCTGTGGTAATTCTGTCAGAAATTTTATTAACAATCGAAATCGAGTGGAACAAGGCAACTTTTTCATTTTTTTTTTCAATAAATATTGATGGGTAAAAGTCAGTGGACGTTGATTTTTACGTAAGAATTATTGGCCATGATTTTCTGGTGGAGTTTTCTTAGAATTCTATTGAAAAATGCTATTCACTCTGCATTTTTGAATGGATATTTTTCAACGAAAAAAGTGTAAATGTTGATTATTCGTGTAACTCATTCTGGTGGGATTTTTTCTGTGACTTTTCGAATACTTTTCTCTTGGATTGTATTATGAGAAACAAATAAAATACAGTGAAGAAAACTTGGAAAATTTGGCCCCAGGATTTCCCCAGAACATTTCATATAAAAATCTACTAAATTGGATAAAAAATTCCGTTAGTTTTTGAGTGATTCTGTTTAAAAATTCCGCAACTTTCCTTCGCGTTTTTTAATAGAAACATCTAATACACTATTTTCCGTGAAAAATCAGTAGAATTTCATCTTTCTATACAACTTTATCTACAAGAATTCCTCAATATCAACTTTTCAAGTTTTTTCACTCTATTTGTCCTCTCCTTTCATAAAAAATCAGCGGAGAAAATTTGAGCCGAGGAATTGCTATAGAAAATACCTAAATAAAATGAGTTATGCAAAAAGTTTTTGTAACTCAAACCACTTAAAAATAAAATTGACTCACCGGTGCATTCAAAAGCTCCTGTAACCTCTCCGTAACACTTTGACTCTTCTTCGGTCTCATTAATAAATAAATATTTTTAATCCCTGGGCAGGATCTCAACAGCTTCTCCACCAGGACTTTGCCCATAAACCCAGTTCCACCAGTAATGAAAATTGATCTTCCTCTGTAGAAGTCTTTGACGGACGTGTACTCTCCACCAGCCATCGTTGCCATTTCTTTGAATAAACTGTTGAATATTCTCTAAATCCACTCCTCCAGGGGGGAAGAAGCTTTGATTTTTTTCTCCTCGAGATCAGAAGAACGTGGAGAAAAAAATAGGGCTGACTTTGATGAGTGCGTTCGAGAGAAAATAAAAAAATTGAATTTCAAAAACGAAGACTTGGTTTATGCGTAGTTGGTTGATAATCAATAATGGTACTAGCACTTGGTATTCTCAATTCATCAGGAAAATGCATGGATCCAGCAACATTCATTTCGTTCGTGCAAGTCACCTTTCGCTATTCTGAAACAGTAAATTGAGTGATTCGATTATAAATCAATTACTGGAAATTATCGGGGAGTAGATTGATCGGTGTCTGAATTTTTTCTCCTGCGAGTGACGAACCTACTCTTCGCCACTATTTTTGTCGAGTGGAATGTACATTTTTTTCGACATAGAGTGACACTAGACGATAAGAATGACGATGACTACGATAACGACAGATAAAATTTTTTATCTATTCCCCTCCACCTCACTGGTGTAATTTTCTATTCTCATGTTTCATAATTCTGTAGCAATTATCTAGTTTGAATCGTACAGAGTTGTATGATAATCGCTATAATTAAATGCGATGAAACGATAAACGAGAACGAAAAAAAATTGCGCATTTGCGATCATAACTATCGATAAATTAACTTGTGGGTGAATTTTTGATGAGTATTTTTGAATCTGGAAGAGATAGTGGAATTTTATATCCTAGAGGCGAATGAGAACTCCAGAAATGGTTTTATGATTTTTTTTCTCGAGATGTCAATTAGTTTCTGGAATTTATTATCAGGTGAGACGAAACAACGCTTAGATCGTCAATTAATTCTCATTTGAAATGAAAAAAAAATCGTTGAATTCCACTCAGCCAATCTCGAATTATTACAAATGAAAATTGCTTTTCAGTTAAAACTCAGTTAAAATATTCAGGTAAAACTTGAATCCAATCGGAATTGATTCATCGTTCTCATAATACTATTACTATTAGTTCCCATAAACAAACCTCTTCAAGTCGTTCATATCTCACGCCCGAGCGATACGATTCGGCCAAATTAATTCTCATTCTGACGCCTCAAGAAATACTTTTGAAACGAAAAAAAAAATCGTTGCATTTAACTCAGATGATCTCGAATTATTCACTCTTCACCCTTTCTCCCCTTAATGGAATTAAATGAATGGATTATACCAGACTCTACAGTTTTTCCAGACACGTGTCTTTTCCCACTCTCATGCCCCCAGATATCTCAAAACTCCAGCAAAAAGTTGCTGATCTGGGGACTGACAGTCGTTGTTTTTTACTGAATGTTAAATGTTACCGTCACTTCTCGGAATCCACGTATCCTCGCACCTCCATCAAGGATGAACCGACCCATAACAACTGGAATAACTCCTCCAAGAACTAAATTTTTCAAGCCAAAAAATTGTAGAATGACAACTCCACTGAATGGACTTGACTCCCCGCAAAAGATCTCCGATAATGCGAGTTAAAACCTGAATTTAACTGAAATGTGACAGAGCGTGAAGACATGAGTTGCGATATTCTTTTGTCATTATAATCATCGGCAACCTTAACCTGATTACCACTTACTACCACCATCCCATTTCCGGTGCATAGAACAGATCGAGAGAATTGGAGTGACTAGTGAAGGAAGAAAACGAGAGCGACACGTGTGAAAAAAAATTCATCATGGAAAAACCTGGCGAATCCGCTAGAAAGTTCTATTGGATTTCTACTGAACTATCTGCGCATTTTTTTAAATAAAAATGTTTAATGGATAATGTTTTATAGAAAAAATCAATAGGACTTTTTCTGTACAACTTATTCTGTCGAGAATATATTCTATAGAAATTTCGTAGCTCAAATATTCGAATCCCGGAAAAAATAGACCAAGGGAAAGAGAAAATAGACCAAGGGAAATTTTTAAGTTGGGTGGGTTTTAACACGTTTTAGATGTGTGGGCTATTTTTTCCTGGTCTATTTTTTTCGCCTACCGAAATATTCTAAGTTTTTTGGTTTTTAAATGAAAAGAGAAGAAAAATACAGTGGAAAAACTTGGAAAATTCATATCGAGAAATTCCTATAGAAAATATCGCAATAATAGAAGAATTTGTATAGAAAGTAATGAAAGAAGAAAACGAAATAGAACAATTTCATAGAAAAACCTGACGAATTCGCTAGAAAATTCTGTTAGATTTCCATTGAACTTTCTATTAGTTTTTCGCAGCTTATCCGCGTATTTTTTCAACAGAAGTTTTCAATGGAAAATATTCTATAGAAAAAATCAATAGAATTCTATTTTTCTGTATAACTTGTTGAGAAACATTCTATAGAAAATCCCTTGGCTCAAATCTTCCAAGTTTTCTTCTTAATTTTTTTAAATGAAAAGAGAAGAAAAATTGATTGAAAAAACTTGGAAAATTCTATTGGATTTCTATTCCACACCGAATTTTTTTTCAACGGAAATATTCAATGCAAAACATTCTACAGAATAAATAAATGAAATTTGATTTTTCTCTACAACTTATTCTATTGAAATATATTCTACACAAATTATTCGGTTCAAATTTTCCGAGTTTCCTTTTAGATTTTTTTAAATTAAAAGAGAAGAAAAAGAGAGTGAAAAACCTTGGAAAATTTCTGTCGATAAATTCCTACAGAAAGTGCCTCAATAGAAAAATTCGTAGAGACATTTGTTATTAACACAACAACATTTCCTATTAAATTTTCGATGAAAAAACGTGCAGTAAAACTGCGGAATTCCTCAATCGAAGTTCAATAAAAATCCAATAGACCTTTCTATGGAGTTCGCAAGTTTTTCTATAAAATTTTTTCAAGCCTGGAGAGATGAATGGCGCGCAGGCGTGGAACTCTTTCGTATCTCATTCACGTACCCGTGCGCCAGAGGATGACAGTCATATCACATATCTACATATACATTAATACAGCTCGTACACATGTTTGAAAGTGCGCGTGGAGAACACGGGAAGCGGATTCTTGTGGGGATTCCAGGTCAGCGGCCAGGCGTCAACCGTGGCGGTCACCCAAATACACCATCCGAACCCTCAGACTTGGCGATATACTTGAAGAATCCCGGAGAATGGAGGAAAAAGATGGAATAAGGAAGACACCGACCCCGTTACGGGGGAAACCCGTTATTCTATCGGTTCGACGCCTATGCGCTCCTGGTGTTGATGCATCATGTCTGTTGATACATTGTTTTTTAGCAGTGGGTGGGGACGCGGGTGGGAACTGCAGCGGGGGAGCTTGGGATTGGGAGGATCATCAACGGGGTTTCTAGTTTACGAGAGCCCGAGGTGACCTTGCATCTACTCCGGAATTTTCCAATTAATGGTACCATTAAAACTGAAAAATTAAGAATTTTTTTTTCATTGTTTTTTGAATAATTAAAGGTGAATCAGACGGATTGTTGAAAATTTCTGGCTGAAATTTTCAAAGTTCTTGGAAAATTTAGCGGGTGTCAATTCTTCTGGAAGTTTGTATTGGAGAATTCACAATTTCCATTGATTTTTCAATCAAATTGGGAATTTTTAAAGTGAAATTGATTTGATTTTGTCATGGAAAATTCACAATTTCCATTGATTTTTCCATCAAATTGTGAATTCCAATGGAATTTTAAGGAATTTGGTTTAAAAGAAAATTCACTATTTGATGATAAAATTGAAAAAAAATCAATGGAAATTGAGAATGTCAATTCAACTGATTTATGATAATCGAGAGTGGAGCTTCGAATTTCATGATTTTCTACCCCCTGCATTGAATTGAATGTCACTCTTCTAGAAATTTCTACTAAATCTAGGGATTAGAAAGATCATCAACGGGGTTTATAGTTCATGAGGCTGAGGTGACCTTGCATATACTGCAGGAATTTTGTAATTAATGGGATTTTCATTGTTCTCGAAATGAATAAAAGTGAATCATATGGCACTGTCGACAATTTCAGTGAATTTTGTAATGGAAAATTCCCAATTTGATAAAAAAACAATGGCAATTCTGACTGTCATTTAAATGATTTTATGAGAATCTGACAATCTGAATTCATCATTTTTCACCCCTCAAAATTTAGTCTCTCATAAATTTCAACGCTCTTCCAATGAATAATGACAATTGATTAACGAATATTAGTGAATATTTTAAAAAATTCATCAAACAACATGCGTCCTTCAAAATTTATTCCGCCCCAAAAAACTTCTCTCGACCTAATCCCCCAAAAATCGATAGTTCCCGAGATAAACTCCAACCACTCGGACTTCATCCATTAGTATTCCCATCGGAATAAACGGAGAACTATCTCGATGCCGCGACCGGTCATTCACTGGATCATTGGAACTCTCAGA
Source organism: Diachasma alloeum (assembly GCF_001412515.2). NCBI lineage: Eukaryota > Metazoa > Arthropoda > Insecta > Hymenoptera > Braconidae > Diachasma > Diachasma alloeum. The sequence goes on along the minus strand of NW_021680497.1, from coordinate 827,130 downwards.
TGCCGGCAATACCGGTTTCAGCTCGTTTCCGGCACATCCAACGAGATGGTTAGTTGGACATGCGGATGACACGGGGGAAACAAGGATACTCCGCTTGAATATCGTAGCGAATGGCAATACATGGTAAATAATGTACAAACCCGGGATGATATGTGCAAGTGTGCCACTCGGTCACTCATTTCCGAATCCATACTGGCGAAAAAAAAAATAATACGAGGGCGGATAATCGAGGGAGAAAGAGTCATGAAATGGAGGATATATTTTTTTCAACTTCTTCGCTACGTGCGAATTTTTCTTTACATTGCCAAGGCTCTCGGGCTCTAACGCGACCTACTTTCTTATCTGAATATGGAATCTAACTCATGCTGAGCATCTGAATGAGCTGAGGATTGAAATTTTCAGTATAATTATTGATACCGTAATGGGTAATGTCAACAGTTTAAAGTAATGCAAACATAACTCAAATTTTGAAGATTAAAATCTGAAATGAATTCCAAACGAGAGTGAATAAAAATAAAAATACTGTGGTTGGGTTTTTGCTCAATCGGCAGTCAAGTATTGTTCATAATAATTAATTTAGAACCGGAAGAATAACAGAGAAAGGCTTATGAACAAATTAACTTTTCGTGGAATGAGAAATAGAAATAAGAATTCCATGGCTAATATTAAAATTATCGTGTCATAACGTTTGTGAGAGATAATTTTTGTTCCGGGGTGCCCCGAAATGACGTGTTGTGTGGCAGTGGCAGCGTTGCATTGGTTGCACGCTGGTCATGCCATGGAGAGGGAATTATTTTCGAATGTACAGAGTTGCCACTGATCGAAACACCCTAGTCAAACGAGAGACTAATGGGCAAGAAAATAATTGGAGAAAGAATTTGATGAATTAAGTTCGTGTAAAGTTTTATCAATGATGAATAATTATTTTGTTTACATTTTGAGTTTAGTCTCGGTAAACTCAACAACTATACTGGAGTCTATTCAAAGGTTGATGGAAGAATACTCTGCTTATCAATTTTGCACTAGGAGAGGGACTTTAATATCGATTAAGCGGAAACGGAACCCCTGCGTGTATATGAATCTTTAGAATTGTGTTTTCTCCTGCAATTATTATTTTTTATTCATTAAACTACTTCACTGACTCAACAATGCGATAATCGAGTCGATAAAGTAATTTCATAGATAGAAATTAATAATTGCAGGAGAAAACACAATTCTAAGATTTGATGTAGACAAAGGGGTTCCGTCTCCCCTTAAGGAGAGAAAACATCGGGGGATTTCACATTTCGATGGAAATTCAACGGAATTTCAAATGTTTGAGCGGCAGGAAGACCATGATTCCCGAAATTAGTTGAGTTTTCAATCAAAACATGAATATTTAGTCGGAATTTATGCAAATGCACCTGATTTTCCCTTATTTCTATTAATTTTCATGGAATAATTGAACTTACATTCAGTTTTCTTCATCTTCTCATCTATTTGCGAAATTTTACTGACAAAATTCCTTGTAAATTCAGTGCAACTGTCACTTAAAGAAAATTCCCGGTGTACCAAAAATTCCAGGTGAGATTCGTAAAAATTGTAGGTTTGATGTCGTTCCAAATAATTTAAATTATCTCAAATCGTTCCTAAATTATTTAAAACAAAAATTGATGACTATTACCTGAATTTTCGTGATTTTTCTGAATCTCCATCGATTAATTGAACAGAAATTCCCAGTTTCCATCGATTTTTTCACTAAATCACCACTTTTCAATTACGAAATTCCTCTAACCTTCAGTGGAAGTGTCACGAAATAAAAATTTCCGAGGAGTGTACCAGAAGACCACAATTGAGAAGTAAAAATACTATAAAATAACATTCCCTGGAGCTTCAGCTGCATCTAGTTGAAATTCCCTGTATCGCTCTCAGTGAAAATCCATTACTCAGAAGTAACCCATGCATAATGATTCACCCAGTGAGCTCAGCATTTGGAATGCACCAGACGCGAAAGTGGACAATGTTATCTGACGTTAGAAAATTCTCCAGCGACCACAAAACTCAATGCCGATCGCCAGTATCACGGCCGTGTCAATGAACCCTCGTGAATGATTCAATTTTCCTGTCTCATTAGAACTCTAAATGTCCGTACGTCTATTTATAATTCTTCATCGTAAGATCCCAGACAAAACGAGAAACTCCGACTCGATGACGTCTCCAGTATTACTTGCATGATTTCAAGTAATTGGTATGTAAATTAATCATACTTGAGATGCGCGAGGAAAAAATTGGCCAATGAAGTGCTAATGTGTACCGGTGATGCCTCGAGCAAGTGGAACATTGTCAATAAATATTCAACAACTAATTTTTTTCTTTAAACCCATATACACTTCCTCGTGAGTGTGCAATTTTTCATTTGTCAGGTCTCTTCGACATCCCAATAATAAAATCACGTTACGCTCGTAGAAAATTACTCGTGAAATTTCAAATAAATAATCTTTTAACAACACTGAATTTACGCGAAATTCATCTTCATTTTGTCACTGAAAAATCAGATCTTCTTTGAATATTCAATGGAATTCTCATTTCCCGGTTCATACGACAAGGAAAATTATTGAAATAATTGAACTTCAGGTCATTATTTTACGGAATTCTCAATTTATTGACAATTTAATTGAATTTAGTATTGAATTTTTACAATGAAGTTAAAATTGAAACTGTTCTTGAAATATCAATGATAGATTCACAGTTTTTAAGATGAATGGGCAGTTTCATGAATGATGCGACCTTAAATTGAATTAAACTCCACAACATCCAATCCAATTGCAATCGCTACTGGAAATTAAACAAATTTCTGACAATGCACAATGTTAAAAATTTTTGTCTGAAATATCGGGTACACTTTTTGGAAATTTCTATCGAATTTAATTACCCCTGAAATTTTAAGGAATTTTATAATTGAAAATTCACAATTTCGTGGAAAAATAAAAGAGAACTAAGAAAGAGAGTAAATGTCAGTTCCATTTTACCCTGAAAATGAATAGAAAACCATAAAATTCCGGTAAATACATTCTTGAATTTTCAGGACAGTGACACTCAATGCGATTTTTTTTTATTTTATTGTTTTAAAGTGGTGTAACCCATTAATTGGTTTATTTACACTGTCATTAATATTAAATTCTATACATTATATTCTCTTATCTTTCATCTATAATTTATATCTGTAATTCACAATCCTTTAGGTATTTACATATTTCTTCAATATATTTGAGGTCTTTGGCATTTGAAAATTTCTCAGCGGTAAAAGGCAAAGTACATCTTGATTTTTTCAATCGATTCGTTAATTTACATCTTTGTTGCTCATATTTTGGGCAGTGCCATAAGATATGCTCAAAGTTTTGACTTTCTGCTCCACAAGAACAGCTTGGGTCGTTAATTATTCCGACTCTTGACAAGGAGGCTCCAAGGTGGTAGTGATTGGCTCTAACGCGATTTACGGTGACTATAGCGATTTAGGGGGGAAAAAATCATAAAATTTCAGGTTTCACTGAAAATCCAATGTAATGTGATTTCTAAAAATTCAGTAAAATCACATTGCATTGCATTAGCATTGACTGATTTTACTGATTTCACAGATTTTCATGATTTCGTCATTTTACTCATTTTTACTGATTTTTCATGGATTTCATTGAAAATTCAGTAAAATTACATTGAACATTGGAAAAAAACTCATATGAACTCATATTTTTTCAGTAAAATTCAATGTAATTTTACTGAATTTTCAGTGAAATCCATGAAAAATCAGTAAAAATTAGTAAAATCACGAAATCATGAAAATCAGTGAAATCAGTAAAATCAGTCATGTGAAAATTCAGTAAAATGACATTGAATTTTCAGTGAAATCTGAAATTTTATGCTCTTTTCCCCGTAAATCACATTCAGTGTCACTGTCCTGAAAATTAGTAGTCTACTATCCATGAAAGTTTATTTTTTTTTCTAACAGTGCATATAGGCTAACCAACCTTTGACTGATTGAATATTATCAATCACACTTTTATACCACAAAAAAAACTAATCGATACTTTAACAGCGTTCATCGACAGTTATGAAAAAGGAAAATGGGACTGTGGGGATACCGCTACTCGGACTGAATTCAACAGTGTCGGAACTTTCGCGCGATTATTGCCATGTGATGTTTTCTATACATTTTTCAATGTTAACAAATCAAACAGATCTTCCTCAATTCGACAATCATTCAGGGGTATTATGACGAGTTCAGGGTGAGTTTGAAAAATAAATATTCGAAGGAAAATTGTGCAAGGCATTATTCAATTCATTCAAAGACCGCGTGTAAAACATAAAAAACCGCACGTACAACATAACAATGGAAATAACTTCTAAAGTGCCAACTTGTGCACGCGGTTGAATGGGACATCGATAATTTTAGCGTTTTCCTTGCGTTATTCCTCGAGGGATAGCGTGAAAAAAACGCTAAACTTATCAATGTCCGGTTCAACCGCGTGCATAAGTAGCAACTCTATGAAATTTTTTCATTTTTATCGCGTACATGGGGTTTTTGATATTTTGCATATGGGTTTTAAAAGGAATAAATAGTGTGATGAAACATTTTCACTCAATTCTTTGCTTTTGCGGACCCCGCAATGATATCCTTAATTGAGAATTTGAAAAAAAAAAAAAATTTGCATTGTTATCCCGTACATGGGGTTTTTGATATTTTGCATATGGGTTTTAAGGGGAATAAATAGTGTGTTGAGACGTTTTCGTTCAATTCTTTCCTTTTGCGGATTCCGCGATCATATCCTTAATTGAGAATTTGAAAAAAAAAAATTTTGCATTGTTATCCCGTACATGGGGTTTTTGATATTTTGCATATGGGTTTTAAGGGGAATAAATAGTGTGTTGAGACGTTTTCGTTCAATTCTTTGCTTTTGCGGACTCCGCGATCATATCCTTAATTGAGAATTTGAAAAAAAAAAATTTTGCATTGTTATCCCGTACATGGGGTTTTTGATATTTTGCATATGGGTTTTAAGGGGAATAAATAGTGTGTTGAGACGTTTTCGTTCAATTCTTTGCTTTTGCGGACTCCGCGATCATATCCTTAATTGAGAATTTGAAAAAAAAAATTTTTGCATTGTTATCGCATACATGGGGTTTTTGATATTTTGCATATGAGTTTTAAGGGCATTAAATAATGTGTTCAAAAATTTTCGTTCAATTCTTTGCTTTTGCGGACCCCGCAATGATATCCTTAATTGAGAATTAAAAGAAAAACTTGTCATTCAAAATGAGGAAACATCCGACAAATTTTCGTTGGATAAAATAAATTTCCGTAATATCTAGTGACGAATGTGAGACATCACTCTCGCCCAGCAAGAATTATTCGAAATGAAGAATGTCTTTTTCCGTCGTGAGCGACAGGAAACAACACTCATACGCGTGTTGATATTTTGATGAAATAAATGCTTCCACAGAAGATAATAACACCGCATTAAACCAGTAAAATAGCGTTCACAGGGAATTCTTACCTCGCTCGGGTATTTCTATCCCTAATAATGAATTCACTTTGTAAAGATTCAACCAATGAAACACAATGTATACAGGTGATGTAAAAATCCAAGAGTGTGGTGACCGCCCGCGACCGACAAAGAAAGGTAACTGGTTGCGTTGGGTCCCATGCCGGACCCTTATATCATCCGAGGCAAACGGATACCCCCTCCTTGGCCAGTCGCATCCACCTACACGTGAAACTAACGCTCATGCAGCCTGCGTTAATGCGTCTGGAGGATGGAATTTCTTCGATTTCATCAATTGGTAAGAAGATGGGACAACATTTTTTTTGTCGAAATGTGTCGCACTTTGATCGCCCGCTTTTTTGTTCATGAGCGTCAGAGGATTTGGATAACAATGGGTCACGGGGTACGTCGTCAACGGGGAGAAAAACGAATTTCTGTGTGTAAAGAATTAAAATGAGGGTTAAGCGGCTGGAACGAGGAGAGGAATTGACTCGAAGAAAAATTTCCGTTGAAAAGTCGGTTATTTCGTAATATTATGATAACACGTATGGAAAAATTCAATAAAAAAACGTGGCGAATTACCTAGAAAATTATGTTGGGACTCAATTAAAATTCTAGGGGATTCTCGTTAAAATTCTGCTTGTTTTTTGCGCGATCCTATGAGGTATTTGATAGGAAAAAGTCAGATGTCGATTTTTTATATTAATATTCTCTTGGAATTTTTTGTGTAAGAATAGTTGGGTATTAATTTGCTAAGCTCCCCTCACTCGGATCTTGTAATGCAAAATAAAATGTAGCGGAAAAAATTTTTAAAATCCCTGCGTAATAATTTTAATAGTAAAACTCTCAAGAGAAAAATTCAAACAGAAAAGTCGAAATCTATTGACTTTTTTCTATAAATATCTAATAGAATCTACGCAAAAAACAAATTGAATTTTAACGAGAATTTCCTAGAATTTTAATAGAATCCCCGTAGAATTTCTAGAGAATTTTAATGGAATTTGTTAGCGAATTTGCTAGGGCTTTCTACAAATTTTTTTCATACGTGAAGTCGCGCCTTAGAATAATTAAGGTTCACTCATCTTCACTGAAATTTCAAAATAATAAAATAATTGGAAATTAAAATTTTCAATTAACTATGAATTAAGTAATTGACAATATGCAATTGTCAATTGACTATTGAGTAAATAATTTTAATTTTCATAAAAGGGTTTTTCGATTAGCTACACAATCGTCAATCTTCCAAACTCAATTATTGATTGAGAAATTAATTCGGAATTATTCGGAATTACTCATTAACGTCAGAGGATTTGGAATACAGTGTGACGAAGTCCTCATCTTAAAGTTCAAAAGATTTTCTATCCATAAGAATTAATAGTAACGAATTGTCCGAAATGAAGAATTAATAGTAACGAATTGATTGAAAACTGAGCAGTATTGAGGGGAGAAATTGATAAACCTTGAGAGATCGATAGACGACGATTAATTTTCAAGGGATTCGAGGTGAAAAATGTCAAGAAGACAGAACAAACTAATTATGAGAATTTCAAAGACACAATACTGTAGGTTTTAGTTATTCTTTTTTCATTTTTTTCTAATTAGTCCCATGACCTATAGGAACGTCCGGTAGTAAATTCATCATCGACCAAAGTTCATATAAGAATTATTGAGTGATTCTGGCTGTTCATCCATTGAGCAATCAAAATTATTCAACAGTCGTGTATAGCACACTAGATTCCTTTCGAAATTTGTAATTTCCAAATAAATATTATTCTCCTACACGTCAATGTAAGAGAAAATGCCCTGCTCCATTCAAATGAACGAGATTTGTTTTGCTTTCAAATACTTCGCAATAACACAGGAATTGCCTGAAATTCCAGAATGCGACACGCGCCAGAGGGAAGTCTGAAAGACAAGTAAACACATTTGACAGAATTAAAAAAGATTGACATTGAAAATGTTAAATTACTGGAACATTATTCTCATCGATCTCCAATAATAGATCACGATAATGGATTAATCCCGTTAACAACAATCACTAAGACAGACAGGATTATACAACAAAAAATAATACGCTAATGATCAAAGCTAGAATGTTGCAAATATCGGAAATGTATCATAACTTGTTAGGAGATGAATATGAAACGAGTGTAATTCTTTGATACAATCGCGGAAAAAAAATACAAATCGATCTTTCGAAAATGCGCAGGTTTTTCATTAGTTCTAGTAAGAAAAAACCTGTGAAATCAAATAATTAGGGTCTCCAGAGCAGAAAACCGAGCAAGGAATGAAGGACTTTCAACTACATAGGAAAAAAACGTTTTAATTTTTAGGAATATGCTACTGATTTTCAATTGAATTGAATAAAAATATTTATTAGGAGTTTTTTTTACACATTTCCATGATATTTTTATTGGAAATTGATGAACTCATATTTATTTCAATAGAAATTCTTTAATACTGTAACTCAAAAAAAATTGCTTTTAATGGATGAATGAATAAATAATTCATTCATTCCAAAAAAAATTCCTGTCATTTGAATAGATCGCATTTCAAAAGATAAATCTACACGTACAACAGATATGCTGCTTCCAGAAAATTCTTTGATATAATCGCCGAAAAAAATATACAAATCGATCTTTGGAAAATGCGCAGGTTTTTCATTAGTTTTAGTAAGAAAAAATCCAGAGCGGAAAACCGAGCAAGGAATAGAGGACTTCAACTACAGAGGAAAAGCACGTTTTGATTTTTGGGAACATGTTACTGATTTTCAATTGAATTGAATGAAAATATTTATTAGGAATTCTTTTTATTCATTTCCATGATATTTTTATTGGAAATTGATGAACTCATATTTATTTCAATAGAAATTCTTTAATACTGTGACTCAAAAAAAAAATTGTTTTTAATGAATGAATGAATAAATAATTCATTCATTCCAAAAAATTCCCTATCATTTGAATAGATCTCTGGGTGTACAATTTAGATTAATCAGATCGCATCTCAAAAGGTAAAAAAAATTATTTTGGAGATTCTCTCCTATACTTCCCTAGATCGTAGAGAACGATAACTGCTACAAAAAGTATAATTACAGATACTAAAGTTTGTACATTGACACTTAATTACGAATGCTGTGGAAGAGATACTTTTGAAATGGAATGAGATTTGAAAAAGTATCTATGCGTGACAATTAGGGTATTCTTCTTGAATTGCTGAATAAATTGAAGGAAATTGAATTGATTTCCCTTGAATAAGAGACTGCCTTTCTGTCTTGATAAATCCAAGGAAATGAGTAGTCTCTGTAATTACTTCAGCTGATAAAACACTCATCATTTGGATGAGCCACTCGAACCTTCAGACTGTTCATCTATCTCCAAGTGCTTGAACATACTAGGATTTATCATGAGCACACATAGCAGCAGTTCAGTGATGAAACAAAAACGTGAATTTGAAGAAGAGTTTCTCATAAAAATTCTATCCTCTTCAAATTCAGAGATATTCACGAAAAAATCATGAAGTTCACCCAACTTCACGATTTTATATGGAAATACCTCAGGCTGTATACATTAAATTCCGTGTCTGCTCAGTCACTTTCATAACAACAATCCTTATCACAATTCCCCATCATGAATCAAACTTGCCTAGCCAGCGGTGTCTGGCCTTCAACATAAAATCAATATTCATAGAAAAAAAATACAAATACTCCAAAATGAAATGGGTCAGCCTGAAATGTCCCATGTAGATTAATTTTCATACTGCATTTCTCTTACAGCGGAATGCGTGTTAAAAAACAAATAAATCGATAATTATGACGAGAAACTTCGCGAGCAGAAATTTCTGTTACAATGTACACCTAAATTCCAATAAAAATTACAATATACCTTGGCATTTTATTTCCCCATTAAAACATAGAATTTTTTATTTTACGCACGGAAAAAAATTCGATTGGGTTAAAAGTTCTATTGAACTTCTATTGAAAATCCCATTATCTTTGGCCGATTCTATTAAAGAATTGCAGCTTCATTGCGCGTTTTAATAGAAAATGTCCGATCGAAACTATTTCAAAGAAAAAATCAGTAGAATGTCATCTTTCTACAGAAATTCCGAGACATGAATTGAATTCATTTCTAAACAATAAACATGGATTTGTGTATTGAAATTTTTATCAAGCTAAAGGGAGCAACTTCCTCTCTCAGTTGCAAAAAAATCCATTTTTTAATACTTGCGATTTTGGATAAACACCCTTAAAAACCTCCTGAACCATTTCTCCGCCCGATTATTCCCCCGATGATTCTAAATACAGACTTCCCCCCTCGCCCCCGCGATCTAAATTTTCCAGACGAGTAAAAATCTAGACCAAGAAAAACATCCTCCACTCGCATCTCGCTCGAGACAATAAGCAATATTGACTGCACACAAGTCGCCCCGTTTAACTATCTCAATGGACGACTACCCTCCAATCCCCTCTCCCCTATCCCCCCACCCCCTCCCACTCCAACCAACAATTGAATAACTACAAGTATCGAATAAATGTAAATCTCCGGGCTTAATACCGTGTCGACATTCATAAAATTATTGAATTATCGCGAAACGTGGCTTCCAGCCGAGGGTAGTTACGGCGGGGGCAGGCGGGGGGGGGGGGGGTGAGTGGAGGGGCAACCGAGGGGAAGATAGCCGCATTGGGCGGTGGTGCATCACATGCCAGGCGGACCACCACACAAGAATCAAAGATATGGCCAAGGGGAGTCATCCCTCAAACTTCTTTCCCCGATTAAACCCCCGATAAAAGACAATCCCCTCGACTCGCGTAATCTCCCCACAACGACAGCATCAACGAGTAAAATCCAGGCATTTCGAAAATACGGAAAATGCCACGAGGGGGAAAGTGAGTTAATCGGCTGGGGTCGAGATTTGTCGGCTGCGGCCGGTCGCGTGATGTCTCAGGGATAAAAAGCTCCGAGGGGGTTTGCTCGTGGGCGAATGGGAAAGCCAATTGGGAAGTCCATGGGCAGAGGCCGCTCATGGGAGGGAGTTTGGGGCCATCGCCGGGGGGTCGAGGGGCGAAAGCACGAGTCAATGGACATTATGGGGATCGAACGGAGGAACTATTGTCTCGCGATTTGGCCCTTCGCTGGGTTCAAGTCACTGGCGTTCAAGAGCTTTGGAGGGAATGGGGGAGTTAATTAATTGTCCAATTGAGACCCATGGGAGTTGTTCCAATTGGACTTGTCGTGGGATTTTTTTCTTTTCGTCTGTGTACTTAGGCGCGGCTCAAGGAAGAGACGGTTTCTCGGTGGGAAGCACTGTGAGTAGGCTCCCACCGCCCCCCAGGCTCGGGATGATTGAATGAAACTCACCGGGATTGACTGCGACGTTGAGTTATTAGTGTTATCAGCGGTAATCAGTGTTGCACGACAACTCGGATGTTTTTTACGGGCTGTTGCGGGGCGAGTTTAACACATTAATTCACACTTATCACGAATTTTACACTTTCCGAGCTGTTCCCGTCTCATGCCAATCGAGTCCGCCATCTTGGGGCAACTGCCAAGTATATCCCCAGTAGCGTTAACAGAGCCGCGAGAAAAGTTACCAGAATTCCACTGAATTCAACCCGCCCTCCCTAACCCGGTAATGGGGTGGGGGGTTGCAAAGCTCGTGGACTTGCACTTTGTTTTTTACCGGCGGCTGGTGGCTCTGGTGCTTTTATTCTGCGGGAGGACACGAGGTGCGCCGAGTGCGGCCGAGTGGGAGGGAAGCGAGAGGGGCGAGACTGCCCGGTTTGTTTGGACTGCGGAGGGCCGGGGGAAACCGTTTCGGGGGAAAATCTAGGGAGTTCGGGGGAAAATTCTGTGGGATTTCTATTGAACTTCGGGTTATTTTTTTGGGGTTTCCTTGTTTTGTTCATTTTTTGAAACACTACACGGACGAAAAGTTTAATAGAAACACCGGGCGATTTCGGGAGACAATTCTGGTGGATTTCTATTGATTTTTCTATTAGTTTGGGGCGATTCTGTTGACATGTTCAATAGAGAATATTTTTTAGAAAAGTCTGTAGAAGTAGGTGTTTCTGTAGAACTTATTCTATTGGGAGATTTTTTATAGAAATTCCTCGGCTCAAATTTTACAAGTTTTTTTCTTTCATTAAAATTTAACAAGAAAAATTGGAAAATTTGAGCCAAGAAAATTCTGTAGAAAATATATCAATAGAGTAAGTTGTGTAGAAAAATTTTCTATCGAACAATTCAATAGAAATGGCCAAAAACTAATAGAAAATTGATAGAAATCCAATATAATTGTCTGGCGAATTTGCTAGGTTTCGCTATTAAATTTTTTCTTTTTTCCAATAATAGGATTCAAAATGTATAGAGATATCCATACTTCACTACTTATTTTTTAATAAAAAAGTTCCAGTAAGAAATATTGTATAGAAAAATCAGTAGAATTTTATCTTTTTGCACAATTTTTCCATTCAGACATTTTCCATGGAAATTTCTCAACAAAAATTCTAGAAGTATTTTTCATTCTACTTTTTTTCCTCTCATGAAGAAGATCGAGCAACAAATTTGAGCCGAGGAATTTTCTATAGAAAATATTAAAATAAATCATCTGGAGAAATCGAATTCCATTGATTTTCTCAATTAAATGTTCTGCATTAAACAGTGTTATTGAAAAAAACACGCAAAACAAAATGAAATCGCTAGTAGAATTCTAATAAAATTCTCATCTCAATTTTTTATAGAAATTCAATAGGTTTCTAATCGATTTCAATAGAAAAACCTTATTCAATGGAAAAAACTCAATAAACTCTGATTTTCCTATACAATATATTCCATTAAGATATTTTCTTTTTTTGTTGGAAAGTCGATTGTGTTTTTCGTCGATTCTATTGAACAATTCTGTAAATTTCCTAATGATTTTTTAAACTAGAAATGTAAAGCTTTTCTATTACTTTTTTTCGTTTGTCGATTTATTCCTTTTGGGAATAAAACACTAGAACAGAACAATTTTTGTTTTCATGAATAAAATTCTCTTATACGCTTCTCCCTGAATGAGTCATGCCAAATTAATTAATAATAATTTAAAAAATTGATAATAATATTAATCTTTTTTCGCATGTCGATTTTTTCCATTTGGAAATAAAACTACTCAGGCAGAACAATTTTTGTTTTAATGAATGAAATTCTCTGTAACATCGTCAGGATTAGCAAATAAAATATTCAATTCACGATTTTTTCTACGTTTTGTTCTGAAGAAGTCACGCAAAACAGAAAATTCTCGTTAAAAGATCATAATGTATGAGATCTGTACACAACCAATCCAGACGATGACGCGATAATTCATCACATGTTCAATAGTTCTTACTCCCCTGCGTCGCAGAATTCCACTGAATCCGTAAAATCCTCCACGTGCAGGAGCGAATGTTTTTGAGAATATTTAATTCCTCTCGGACCAATCGACCATTGACATTTCTTCGATGACACCTGTGTTACCGGTCCACAGTTCATGACAGTGGGCGCGTGGAATTTCAACAACAGAATAATGCCGCGGCGCAAACTTGTACACCAATTGAGGTCAATCGTACGAATTACTAAATAATTCGGCGGATCGGAATTCGCCGACGTTGGCACCAACAATTTCAGCAATACGGGCTGCTCGGGGTTGGGTGGAAAGCGTTTTTTTTCTTCCGAATGGAAGCTTTGTGATCGTTCGAAATCACGGTTCAGATTTTTTGCTGTTCTTCTGAATCGATTGATGTTTTTATCAAATGCAGATATTATTAAGTCCTATTCATTGACATTAATTGCAATTTAATTCAGTAGCGAACCCGGCGAAATCGACTTATACCGGTTTACCGGTGGTTAGGCAGTTTTCAATAAATATCTCGGAATCTAAGGGAAATAGTGAAATCGTTGTAATTTCCTTTTTTGTAGAGCAAAGAGAAAGCTACAAAAAAGGTTATCATAAAAATTTTGCTATCTCCCTTAGATTTTGAGATATTCATTGAAAACTGGGCAATAGTCAAAATCGACTTATACCGGTTTACCACTTCACTACTGAATTCATGTATTAATTTTTAGAATTTCGTAATTCTTTCGGATAACTATAACGTTAAAAATGACCTTTCAAATTCATTTCATTACGCACGAAAAAAAAATTTACAATATGACTTTATCGCAGTTTCGAGATAATACAGATACAATCATTTTTCATTTGATTTAAACAGAAATTTTCACAAGGAATCTAACACAAGTAATTTAAGAAGAAATATAATTCAATTGATATCGATTCCATGAAGTTAAATTAAATTAAATAAAAAATAACGCTATTCAACACAAGTGAGAGGAGCAGAAAGGCTAGTGTGGATGTAAAACAAAGAATACTTTTGTAACATCAAAGAAAATAAACTGAATTGAACTGAACAATTCAATTGAACGAAATGAAGCAACAAATGAAATGAAACATTGTTAATACAAAAAAATCAATAAAATAATAAAATGAAAAAAATGAGTAAATACTTGGGCGCTACGAAGACAGAATGAATTTTCCAGAGACAGAGACAGAGAGAAATATTCAATAAAAATTAAGTATTAAGTATCACTTAAATTTTCTGAGCCGATTCCATAATCGGTGAGCGAATTGTGAGTTCCCTAATTTTTACTGAACATTTCTCTCCGTGTGGGTTCATTTCGCGATGCAAAAATAATACATATAAAAAAAATTATGCATAATTACACCTCAATTAATGCGCCCGCCGATTGGAGTGTTGCCCACGTAGCTATCCCCATCCTACCCACCCCGATACCCCCACTATGCCCGAATTATGGTCCCTATAATTGGGTCGCATTAAACTTTATGGCCGTTTGCTCTTGAGTACCTGGCGGTATGCCTGCGGAAGAGCAATGAAAAAGTACTCGATTAACCGGTCATTATGTGGGAGCACTGTACTGTTGACGGGAGTCACTGGTTTCATCGGTGGTTCGTTACTAGAGAGGATATTACGGTTGAATCCTGGACCTAATTGTGTTTACGTATTGGTACGGAAGCGAGAGGGATTGAGTCCAAGGGCACGGGTTGATAAAATTCTGGCGTCACCTGTGAGTTACAACATTTTTTTAATCCTCCCCCCCCACCTCCGCCCGGCCCCCGGCGATGCCCGGGAATTCCTTTCACTTACATTTTATTTTGTCTTGAAAGGCTCCGAAAAAAATGGTTAATTTTGTCAGGATGACGCATTTTTCAGTTAAATTTTCGGAAGACGGTTTTCGTAAATGTTTCGGAAAAATCTCGAGTGTTCGATTAAAAAATCCCATTGCATTAACATTTTAACGTGGCATTAATATTAATAAACAGTTAAATGTGTTCATTTTCCCTCATTTGTCTACTTTTTCAAGAAAAAACTGGATTTTGTAGAGAGATCGATAAGTTTTCTGGATGTTCTACAACTGTAGTGCATCCTCTTGTATGCAACGTTCCGCAATAATTTAGAAAAATTTAATGGAACAACCTAGACTTCTCCAAGAAATTGTATTCAATTTATATTGAACCTCTATAAAAATTCCATTGAAATTCTATTAAAAAATTCTCTCATTTTTTATGTCCCAGTTTCATTAAATACTAAGTAACTTTACCATGAAAAATTTTCAAGGGATATTTAATAGAAAAAAGTAAATAGATTTTTATTCATTTCTCATAATAAAATTTAAGGAAAAATCCTTGAAAAATTATGCCCAAAAATTTTAGATAGAAAAAATTCCAACGGAATTTATAGCAAACGGATTATTTCTATTATAGAAAAATCATTGTCTGAAGACTGTTTTCCATCAGAAAAAAAAACATGAAAGATTCTTTCGTAATTTTTCATACATTGAAAAAATAATAATTTAAACGATTGCAATGCATCAAAATGCACCAAAATGACGTAAAAAATAAATCCTTTGTCATCAAGTTATTCGCAACATTGGAACCATCGACTCTGCTGAAGGTGAAGGTAATTCCGTGCGACCTGACAGCTGAGAATCTCGGATTATCCGACAATGATCGAGACGTTCTCTTATCAGAATGCAGCCACGTATTCCACTCAGCGGCATTCATATCATTCGCCGCCAATCTCGATTCCGCGGTGCGTATTAATTTACTCAGCACACGTCATCTTCTGGGACTGACGAAGCGAATGCCGAAACTTCGGTCAATGGTGCACATTTCAACTGCGTATGCAAACTGCACTAGAAACAGTGACGAAGAACTTCAGGAGAGACTTTACCCGTCCACTATGGAGCCAGCCTCCTTTATTGACATGGTGAGTGCAATGTATTATTGACTCATGACACATAGTTGTGGCTGTCATCTGCATTTCGAACGTCAGGAGAGGTCCATCATCATTTATTTGAATTCAGGGGAAACTCCTGGGTGTTTTCACACTCGCATGTTATGTATTTATTTGACAAGATCTATGCGCGCGCTCATCTATTCATTTGTTGAAATGAAGAAATGGAATTCATTGAATTTCATTTTCTCATGAATAACTTATAGATATTGATAATGAATCAAAGAGAATTCGACTAATGATTGAAGTGAATAGCGAAGGAAAGAATCTATAAAGAATTTTTCATTTTCAATTAATTATCTTCAATTTTTTTAAATAATCGGTCTCAATAAAAGAACAGAATTTATTAATTTCACCGATAATATATATATATATATATATATATATATATATATATATATACATGTGAAATACGGAATTAGTATTTTCAAACATTCGTTGTTTACAAATAAATGATTGAAATGGTTTAATTTGAAAAATCTTCAACGAGAGCCGAACTGGCCATTTCGGTACCAAGTGAACACAGCAGCAGTTCCAAAATAGAATTTTTCGGCCGAGTGACGAGTGTTATTCTGCTGCGCGTCCTTGAATCCCTGTCTACTGCCAGAATAACAAAAAACTAGAAAAGCAATGCATCAAATAACAATGACTATTCAGAATTTGAATGTTTGAGTTTCAAATGACGCGGGATTATTCTGCGCGAATGATTAATTGATCGATTATTTTTACACTAGTCATGCAAACAGTTAAAAACGAACCGTTCTAGTCATTAGTGGAAATTTAACAGTTCCGGTGTCTCTTTCGCTGCATTTTGTTTCATTTCTCATTACAAAATCTAAAAAATCGGCGTAATTATAAATGTTGAAGAAGCCTGTCCACTTATTATTTACTCAGGCGATTGACAATTCCGCATTGTCAATTATTTAATTCATAGTAAATTGAAAAATTCAGATAATTAATTATTTTATTATTTTTCGAATTGCAACTTCCCTTAATATTAATAATCTCATGATTGATGCCGATCCTTGCTTCGTTATACTTTTAGAGATGCTTTTTATGAAATTTAGAATTGTTTACTCAATAGGCAATTGATAATTCCACATTGTCAATTATTTAATTCACAGAAAATTGAAAAATTTCAATTAAAAATTATGTTATTATCATTTCATTATTTTTAAGGGGCAACTTCTCTTAATATTAATAATCTAATGATTGATACCGATCCTTGCTTCGTTATACTTTTAGAGATGCTTTTGATGAAATTTAGAATTATTTACTCAATAGGCAATTGATAATTCCACATTTTCAATTATTCAATTCACAGAAAATTGAAAAATTTCAATTAAAAATTGTGTTATTGTGTTATTATCATTTTGTTTTTAAGGGGCAACTTCCCTTAATATTAATAATTTAATGATTGATACCGATCTCTCCTTCGTTATACTTTTAAAGATAGGATTTAGGCTACTCCTAGAATTAAAAATCTATCGACACTATGTGATTGATATTTTTGCAGATCGAAGGCATGAGCTCGGAAGAAATAAACAATAAAACGAACGAAATACTCGGAGATCATCAGAATACTTACACATTTACCAAGCAAATGGCTGAGAATCTTTTGGCTCTCGAGCGGGAGAATGTACCCCTCTCCATCGTGAGACCGAGCATTGTGTTGAATAGTTGGAGTCAACCAACTGTCGGTTGGGTGGACAACGTCAATAGTGGTGCCTGTGGATTCATCGCTGGTATTGGCAAGGGATTATTCCGCACGTCTGTACATTCCGCACATTTAAAATCTCTGAATGCAAATTCAAAACTCGTAAAAACATCCATCTGTTGAAAATCGAAGAGATCAGTTCAAATTTAAATTCCAGTCGATTGAACAGATCTCTTCTTTTCTCTATCGATAACAATGGAATTTTGCTTAAAATTATTTATTTAAAAAAAAATTTGCAACATGATTTTTTTCTTTTTTTTTTCTTTTATGAGAATTGCAGGAAAAAAATTTAAGACAACGAATTTCTGACAACTAATTATTAATTAATGGGAAAATATTTTATGTCGAACATTGTTCGTAAGAAAACACTTATTCAAATGCCGAAGACGACGAAAATTTTTTTATTTTATTTTATTTTTTTTATGAGAATTAAAAGAAAAAATTCAAGATGACGAATTTCTGATAACAATGGAATTTTGCCTTAAATTGTTTATAAAAATAATGACCACACAATTTTTCCATTTTATTTTTTTTTAATGGAAATTGAAGAACAAAAATTAAAACGACGAATTTCCGTATGAAATATTTTCTATTGAATATTTTGATAAAAAAATTGCCGATTTTTTTAATGGAATAGGCGAATTTCTCTGCGCAATACGTGTTTCTATAAAAAAAATTAAATTTAAGTCTACAAATTTGATGATTAATTATCAATCAATGAGCCCCTTCAAACTTTTGCGAATTAAAAAAAAATTTTTTCCCAAAAATTAACTTTGACAACGAATTATTAAATAATGAGAAACTATTTTATTTCGAACATTGTTCATGAAAAATCACTTGTTCAAATGCCAAGGACGACGAAAATCATTTAAACTATTCATTATTTAGATAATATATTTTTTAATTTTCCGTGATAAGAAAATAAAAAAAAATAATTTCAAGTTTCCTATTGTAACAATGAGAACCATCTGCCCTAAAGTTCCAATAGTAATGAATACGTCATATGATTCAGATTCCAGGCAACCCCGAATACCCTTCTGGACGCCATCCCCGTGGACATGGTGGTCTCGACAATCCTCGCAGCCTCCGCAAGAGCCCAACAAGAACCCCAGAACCTCCACATTTTCCACTGCACCTCCAACACGATAAACCCAACGACCTGGGACGAATACTGCGAGGAGGTTGTGAAGGCCTGTCGAGCCCACCCCTGCGAGAATGTCCTGTGGTACCCGAAGGCCAGGACCAGGGAGAACCACCTGAGGAACATTTTAGTCATCTACATTTTCCAGATATTTCCGGCTTTCATCATCGACTGCATTTTCCGCCTGTCGACCTCTGAGAAAAAACATTTGTGAGTCCTCCGTTACTCTCGGAATCCGTCTCGTCTGACATTGACCGGTTTATGCATTTCGTAACGTCTGACATGAATATCATTTGCCGAGGGACTTTGACTCGGCATTTTACCGCAAAGTAATGATTCTTATGATCTTTTTCATTTTGCTTACAAATGTTTTAGATTTTTTGCGTTATATCCCATTAATTCCATTAATTTCAATTGTTCACTGATGAATCCAGGAAATTTAAGCTTTTTTTGTTCAAATGCGGGTATTGTTGCATTTGGGAATGCTCTGTCCATCGATATTAATTAAAATTTAATTAATGTCTCACAATAACTAAAAATAAAGTTCTGAATGCATTAAATTTTAATTTTTTCATTCTATTTTTTAAATCATTTATATTGAAAAAAACGCATCAAAAGCTGCAGAATTTTTCAATAAAAAAACTCGTTGAACAGATCGACCGAAATTTGTTTTAAAATTAAGTGCAGAAATTTCTATAAAAAATATCTCCGTAGAATAAGTTGCATAAAAGAATGAAATTCAATATTTTTATAGAAAAATTCTAAAGGAAATATCTTGAGTAGAATAAGTTATGTAGAAAAATCGAATTCTCTTGACATTTTCTATCGATTATTTTCTATTGAATATTCCAATAGAATCGACCAAAAACTAATAGAAAGTTCAATAGAAATCCAATAGAATTTTCCAACGCATTCGCTAAGTTTTTCGTGCGTGCCATTATTTTCAAATTTAAGATTTTCTCACGTAAAATAATTTGGATTAATTTTAAATGTTCTGTCCATCGACATTAATTGAAATTTAATGAATGTCCCACGATAACTAAAAAAAAGTTCTGAATTCATTGAATTTAAATTTTTTCATTCTATTTGTTAAATTATTTACATTGAAAAAAACGCATAGAAAAAAACATCGAGGACTTTTTCAATAAAAAAAAAACTCGTCGAAAATATCGACCGCAAAAAATGAAAAAAATTGAGTGCAGAAATTTCTATAGAAAATATCCTGAGTAGAATAAGTTGTGTAGAAAAATCGAATTCTATTGACTTTTTTCATGGAATATTTTCTATTGAACATTTCAATAGAATCGGCCAAAAACTAATAGAAACTTCAATAGAAATTCAATTGAATTTTCTAACGCATTCGCTAAGTTTTTCATGCGTGCCATTATTTTCAAATTTAAGATTTCCTCACGTAATATAATTTAGAATAATTTTAAATGTTGACAAGTGTCGATGGACAATTTAAAAAATAAATTCTTCTCCCAAAAGTAAAAGTGTAACCGAATGGAATTTCTTACCGAATTCGCCGATATTTCCTGTGAAATATTAAATATGAATGAAATTCAAATATTAACTGATGATATTCACCAGGGTTTACCAGGTACAACAGAAGTACCTGAAAGGCAACTCCTACACCTCATTCTTCTCCACCCACAAGTGGAAATTCGACCGTCGTAACATCCAGTCCCTCCAGGACGCACTTGCACCCGACGAAAGAGCTGTTCATCCCATGGACCCACGACTCATCAACTGGAGTCAGTACTTCGAATTATGTGTCCTCGGTACTCGGAGATATTTTCATAAAGAGCCTGCTGCAACAACAGATCGCGCACGAAGGCAGATGAAACGGTAAATTTTCAATATCACGCGGGGATTCAATAGTGAGAGGAAGAGAGAGGCTGCTGATCTCAGGGTGAATGTTCCCGTAGAAAGTTGTGGTTGCTTCCACTATTTTTCACGTTTAAAGTCGAGAGATTGAGAATTCAATGTCCGCGTTGCACGAGCGTAATTACAGTGCAGATAGTCTCCGCGGAAAATTACTTCGTAATTTTTTCGTCACTCGTTCATTTTTTTTTGCAGGCTGAAAATTATTGCGGAATTGACGCCGTTTCTCACCTTCGCACTCTGTACATACATCATGTTTACGTTTGGAGCTTCGTGGATTGTTGCCGCGATTTTCAGTGCAGCAATCGTTCTTTTCTTCATTTGGTTATAATTGTTTAGGAATTAACGACGGCAGTGGCTGTGTGGACGTCAAAAATTTAACGCTCTAATTTTTATTTTATGGACGACTTCATGCGATCTGATTTTTCCCTCGACCTTCGGTGAATGCGGAACAGGGGGGGAATTGTAAGAGAATTTAGTTTGACTTGGGGTTTATTTGTATTTTTTGTGTATTTTTTTACGAATAAAAAATCTTTCTTGCTGGAAATACTGAAGATGAAACGTTTTTGCATTGAGGGGAAAATGAAGAACTTTGAGGTATTGAATGGTTGAATGATTCCTTGAGAACTCCACTGGGAGAGGAGTTTGTTTAGGATATTGAATTTTAAGTAAAGGGAAATAGAAATAATTATTCATGTGTTATTCGTGGTTTTTGATGATTTTCAACACCTCTGTAAGAGGTTTTTTACACTGAGAAAAGAATTATAATGGAAATTGAAATCGAAAATGAAATTGATGTTTTCTTCATTACTTTCGATGATTTTTCGTGAATAAAAAATAATATTAATTGCAAATCGTAATAATTATAATGATCAACTGCTCGATTAAACAATTTTGGCAATGCGATCGACATAAAAAATGCAACAACTCAACAAAATAAAATTTTTTCCGAAGATTTATCTATCCAGTTTCTCATTTTATTTAATTGAATAATTAAATTAATTATTCAAGTGAATTAACCAATTTCAAAGATAAAATAATCTAAAACTAAGTTTTCCCTCAATATTTCGCCGTCAAAAAATTCTCCTCATGAATTTTTTGTGTAGTGAAAGAAATTATCAAAAGATGTCAACAAAAATTCTAACCAAATTGAAAAAATCAAATATAAATCGAAAAAATAAATAAATAAAAACAAACTCAACTAAAAAAAAATTGATTGAATATGTATCCATTTACTTTTTTATTTCATCCAATTGAATAATTCACTTAATGAATTATTCAATTGAATAATTAATTAATATTTCATGAATAATTAATGTAATTAATGATTCACGTGTATTAAACAATCTCAAAGTTAAAAAAATTCTAAAAATCAGTTTTTCCCCACCATTTCCTCGCCAAAAATTTCTCCCGATGAATTTTCACAGAACGAAAAATTGGGATCACATTTATTAAACTATGTTTACCTTCTTCACTTAAATTTCTTCATACTATGATTTCTCCGTTCTTTCTTTACTGAATACTCGCTAATGACCGCGTCGCCCATGCGACTAGAAAAAAATCCAACCGTCTCATCTTCCCCGCCGACTTTCCCAAACTCCCCCCCCCTCAGTAATTAAAACTTCTAGAAAAAAGTCCTCAAACAAAATCTAAAATTCAGATTCAAAATAATCATTCCGTCACCATGAGAACCACTGGCGGTCTAGCGGACCGCCGACCCTGCCTTCATCTCCGTCTGACCGACGGAAATTCCCCCCGAGATCCTCCTCCCTCTCTCTTTGATCGCCACTCCTATCGCCTAGCTGCGCTCAGCAGCATGTAGGCCGACAGTATAACCACGTTGGAGCCCCTCAGATGTGTTAGTTCCAGTGACTTTGCCGTCGTGTTCTGTTCTGTGTTGTGTTGCATGTTCCCTCGATCATTCCTAGTCCCTCAGTCACAGAATCCTCCCTTATCGTGGCCCCTGGCTCATTGAGAACAAGCTCAACCGAAAAATCACTCCCAACTAATTGGAAAAAGCCAATTAGTCGTTGCACGGGGCAATGGCATCGCGAGTTGTCGAATATTATCGCGGGAAATGCGTCTTCATCACCGGTGGTACCGGCTTCCTGGGCAGTTGCTTGATCGAGAAGCTTTTGAGGTGCTGTCCAGACGTCAAGAACATTTATCTGTTGATAAGACCGAAGAAGGGGAAGGAAATCAGCGAACGTCTCGAGGAGCTCACGAAAAACTCGGTAATTAGACGTTGTATTCGGTTAATTGAGCAGGACAGTCGTTTCAGGTTATGATTTCATTTCATTCGTCATGATGTACATGAATTTTGAATCGATGTTGACTGTTGGTCGGTTTTCAATGGATATCTCGAAATCTGAGCGAGATAGCACAATTTTTGTTATGACCTTTTTTGTAGGGCGAATTGAGAGCTACAGAAAAGGTGATTACAAAAATTTCGATATCTCCCGTAGATTCGGAGATATTCCTCGAAAACTGAGCTTGAGCTGAGTTGATTCGTTTTACCGTTTCAGTGCTGAATTTATTCAATCATGAATATCTCCTGAGCTGGTGGTGGAGTTGAATTAGTCAGAGTTTATTTCGAAGCAGGAGGAAATAGATTTGAAGGGAAAAAAGGGGAAATTTCACTGAGTTATTTAGAATTTAGTTATTTTTTAATCGATTGAAATTAATTTGGAGGGTTTGCTTCTTGAATATCAGTGAATTTTAGGGGAGACGAGAATCTTTAGTAGGTTTTGTCATTTTGCAATCCCAATTTTCTGATATTGCATAGTCAATTCGTTGATTGAATTAAAATAATTTAATTTGGAGTTGGGATTTTATACAATTGATGGTGTCAAATTGAGTTTTTTTAGAATAGCTTTGAATTTGAGAGAAAAAGAAAGAATTATTCATGACTTTCCATCTTGTCTTTTACATAACACATTTTTTCCACTAAAATCTTCGTTGTTATAATCATCAATGTCAGATAAGAATTTTTTTACGGTAAATAATGGATAAAAAATTAGAAAAATTGGATGAAATTCCTCTTCAACTCAATTTAATGATGAGTTGTCTAAATATCTTCGATTTTTTTGGAAAAATAAAAACCAGACAGAACCATCCTCACTTTATTCCCAACTACCGTTAATTATAAATTTAATTTGCTGAACTGTATCATTTGAAGAAATTCAATCCTTATACATAAATAACGTTTCTCATTATAAATCTTTATTATTATAATCATCAACTGTCAAATAAGAAATTTTTTTACAGAAAATAATGGATAAAAAAATGCAAAAATTGAACGAAATTTATTAGACGAGACTTTATTAGAAAACTAAATGAATAAACCAGTCAGAACTATTCCCACTTTACCCCCAGCTACCGTTAACCATAAATTTAATCTGCTAATCTGAATCATTTGAATGAGTCCCCTCTCATGTCAAACTCCGAAAAAATGCCTTCAAAATGCAACGAAAACTTGAATTTCACTCAACCGATCTCAACTTATTGACGATTGAGTAATATCTCGTAATTTTGTAATTAACAAAACACTTCCTCATTACAATAATTGATAATAATTGTTTACGATTGCTGCCTCAGGTGTTTGATCGTCTGCGGGAGGAAGGGAAGACTGACTTGTTCTCGAAATTGATAGCAGTCAGTGGTGACGTGGGTGAGGAAAATTTGGGTCTGTCCTCCGAGGAGAGACTGACAATTGTCGAACACGTCGAGGTGATATTCCATTCAGCAGCCACTCTGGACTTTGAAGCGGGCTTGAAGCCCGCAGTTGACATTAATCTTCTCGGTACACGAAGAGTCGTTCAGCTTGCCCAGGAAATAAGAAATCTCAAGGTGAGCGAGGCTTCATTAGCCATTCATTTGTATTATCCTCATTGTCTCGTTCTTTCGCGCTGATTGAAGTTTTATGATTGACGTAATTATTCGCAGGCCCTGGTGCACGTGTCGAGTGCCTATGTGAACTCGTTTCTCCTCGAGACTAAGGAGCAGATTTATCCACCACCAGCTGATGTGGACGAAGTCCTTGCGCTGGTCGGGGGGAAGGACGAGAAGGCGATTGAGGAGGCGACCCCACAGCTGCTGAAGAATCACCCGAATGCTTATACCTTTTCGAAACATCTGGCTGAGCATGAGGTCGTCAATGGGTCCATCCCTGCGGCCATCGTGAGACCGTCTATGAGTAGGTTTTCTAGGGATAGGGGAGGCTAAATCGAGGTGATGAATTAGCTCAGCCTTTAACGATATCCAAGTAGTTTTACAGTTTGCCACACTGTGGACTCAACTATTTTCAATGATCAAATTTGTTAACTAAATTGCGCGAGGAAAATTGGAAAAAATCATGAATATTCAGCGTCATTCGAAGGCGGTTCTGCACAGAATTGTTATTTTTTAAACATTCCTTTATCAATCAATATTTGAAATTGTTTAAACTTTAGTAAAACTAATTTTTTTAGGCATGAAATCGATTTCTGGGAAAATTCATTGTTTATAAATTATTTGGAAGTAATGTTCGTAATTTCCTAAATTTGTAATTATCAAATTATTTCATCAATCTTCCTTCAAAAGTAATCTTTCTATTTAATTGATTCACGCATTGGAGGATTTTATAGAAATTTCTTGAGCTTTTCCAAAGAAATTCCATATAATTCTATATAAATAATAAATTTTTCACCAGATATTTGAGGGGAAAACCAAAAATGCATCAAAAACACCTCAAATAATACACGTCATCAATTTCTATAGAAAAAATCTCAAGCATATAATTCATTCAATAAAACTATTTACTTCCTTACGTAACAAAAACTTTAAAAAAATCAAACTTCAGCGTTGCATAATTTTCAATCAACGGCAATTCAATACAATTCTAATAAAATCCCAAATTTTTGGAACTATGTGATTCAATGCACCGTCAAATTTAAAAAAAAATCAAATGTTTTTGTGTTGACAACAAAACCTTAAATTAATTTTCACTTTTGATTTAATGAAACCATTTTTTTTAAACTCCCTTAAGGAGTAATTACCGACTAGTGCATCGACTACTCGATGAATATTTATTCATTTATCTATTATTATTATTATTATTCTTAAATTCTGAGCCTCTCCAGAGTTAATTTATTCCAACCTAAATGAGATTGAAATTTAGAAAAGAAACGTCACGCAAATATTATTTCCAGTCACTGGTGCATGGCAGGAGCCAATTCCAGGATGGACAACCTCCAAGAATGGCCCCCAGGGCTTCCTGATGGGCGCCAGCAAGGGAGTAGTTCGCAGACTGCCAGTTGCAAGTCAACTCATCTACGATTACATCCCAGTGGACATTGTTGTCAATGCTCTCCTCGTTGCTGCCTACGTCATTGGTCGTGACAGGTGAACATCAATTGTACTTCTCCAATTGCACCTTGATATCGTGGGTAATTTAACACGAAACATTATCTTTCACTCAGGAACACAGGGATAAAGGTCTACCACTGCACCTCGAGCACATGCAATCCATTCCAGTGGCTGAAGGTGGAGTCCAAAATAAACGGATATCTTCATAAGTATCCTTTGGTCAGCGCTGTCTGGTATCCACATCTCAAACTGCTGCCATCGCTGTGGCTCTATCGAATCTCTTCCATTTTTGTGCACATGATCCCGGCTTATATTCTGGATACAGTCACTAAAGTCGCTGGAGGACGTCCCATGTATGTAGTTCCTTGGATTATTATTGGATTAGATTAGAAGCAATTTATTATTTTCCTGGGATACAAAAATGTCCTAAGGGAAAACGAAAATATAACATAATTATTATGAATGAATCTTATGAGTTGTTTACATTGTTGTAATTTTGGTCTCATTTAGTATTTTGTTTGTTATTAATTCCATTGTTTATTATTTATTACTATTATTTTTTGAGTATATTATTTATATTTGTTATTCACAATATTAGTCTCATTCTTTTTCTTTTAGTATTTTTTATTAGTATTTTGGAAAAATTGGTAAGAGAGTGAATCAAATCTTATTGGAGTTGAAAATTATTTATTGAAGAAAGTGATGAAGTAGGAAAACCGGTTGAGAAATATTAGATTCGAATTTTTTTATTTTTTAAAACATGAAAAATCAAGACTTTACAACGCAGACGTTTCCAATTGCTCATAAACTATTCAGGCAACATAAAAATAAATAAATTCAATATTTTTCGCCCAATCGTCATCTTTAGCAATAAAAAAAATTCAGGTAAAACCCATGCGAAGGAGAATGGGAAAAAATAATTATTGATCATTTAAAATGATCCATTTACTATAACTCTTTTTCCTGTAACATAAATTGTTAATGAAATGAGATCATTCTTGTGCTCCAGGAAATTCTGGGTTATGGATATTTAGCAAAATATCAGAAATTTTACTATTGATCAGTTTATGATAATGACTATGATACTGACTATTAATCTCACAATTGTTTTAATAGACTTGTTCGGCTGCACACGAACGTCAACAACTCTCTGGGTCGTTTGGAGAAGTTTATCTTCACAGAATGGAAGTTCCAGAATCCCAGAATGATGGAGTTGCACGAGTCGTTATCCAGCGAGGATAAGAAGCTATTCACACTCGACGTGAGGCCATTGTCGTGGGAGGATTACTTCGTGAATTTGACGAAGGGGGTCAGAGTGTATCTCAGTAAAGAGCCTCTCAAAAGTCTTGGAAGAGCGCGAGCAAAGGATAACATGTGAGTTCTCAATGGTTTTGGGGAATTTTCTTGATGAATTCAGTGTCAGTGCACCCAATTAGTCGATGATAATGATACTATGTATTAATTTGAGATGTTAGTTTCTCTGAAAAGTCGGGAGTCTTTTCAGAGAAACTGACATCAATAGAATTCTCATAGAATTCCAATAGACATTCTGTAGAATTGAAAAAATGAATAACTTCTTACAGAAAAAATTAATTTATGTTGATTTTTCTATATAAATCCATCTGCTGAGATTTTTTCTGTAATTTTTTTTGCTTGAATTTCATAATAAGAATTAAATAAAAATTAAGTAGAAAAAATTTTAAATTTATGTCCAAGAATTTTCATAGAAAAATCAAAATCCATTGAATTTTTCTACGCGTGTTTCATTGCGAAAAAAATCTCATTATGAGGAAATCATTATAAAACAAAACTATTTCATAATAAATGTCTTCTATTGATTCCAGACTACTTGCTGTTCACCTGGGTCTCCAGGCAGCCCTGCTGGGTCTCGTCTGGTGGATATTCAAGTCGATCCTGGGTGCCACCTGGACGTCAACAGGCATGATCGTCCCCATAGCCTACCTCCTCTTCAGTCAGCTCTAATCGACTAATCTTTCGCATACAAAAAATCTAATATATTTGTTATCGGGGGACGGCCATCTGGGCAAAGTATTTTATACGAAATCATTCAGCCGTGGGGTTTAGCTTAGTCGAATTTCACAGGTCAGCACAGGTTTATTGAGCCATGCCTTATTGTCTCGTGACAACATAAATATTGGGCAATTTCGCACGCAGCCGGGGGGAACCATACTGGGTAAATAACATACCAGGGATAGGATCACCGATTATGATTGACTTGGCATTCGACATTGTGCAATTTCATGATTATCCGCGTATGAAAAAATTTAATAGAAAACTCAAGCACTTTCTCCGAGGAATTCTATTGCAGTTATAATAAAATTCTATTAAATAATTCGTTTGCGTTGTTGCAATAGTCAAGAGTTTTTCATTTTTTTATGGGAGAATTTTTTTCCTTGCATTGTCATTCTTTTTTTATAATGAAATCCAAGAGAAAAAAACTAAAAAAATCACGATTAAGAATTCTTATAGAAAAATCAACATCTATAGACTTTATTCTACGTAAAAATGTCTCTTGAAACTCATTTTTAATAGAATTTTAGAATTCAATACTATTTTTATTCAATTGGAGTTTTGTTAAAACTCACTTAAAAAATTGCATTAATTATTTGCGAAAATTCTATAGATTATGCAACTGTGTCATGAAAATCGAAGCAAGAAGCTCAGAAAATTCATGCCCAAGAATTCTTCTAAAACAATCAACACGAAAAACCATCAATTGTCGAAATCATGGCAGAGTTTCATAATTTTCAATAAAATTTTCGCAAAAATAATATTTGAATAGAAGCACTAAGCTTCACCAATTAAATTTTTTCATACGTCTCACAGTATTTGTTACCCAACCCTGAAAGTAAGTTTACCCACAACTTTTGTAACCCCTCAGTCCATTTCATTCGTCTGTAATTCCAGAAAGTATTTTGTATTATCAGTATCCTCAATGAGTATTCATTGTTTAAAACCAGAAATCCCATTTTGTGAAATTACTGGTGATTAAAAAAATAATAAAACGGTACCATGGTACGAGCAGTTCTTTGTTACCCCACGTGTCCTTGGCGTTAAATCCCACCGGCATTTCTCATCTCTTTACCCTGGTGATACGCAGGTAGTCGTTTCATCTGTAATTCATCTGAATAAATGATGGAAAACGTTTCTCGATAAGTCATTAGCTTCCTGCACCCTTCCCAAGGCATTTTGCTCGTGCACTGACAGTTGAAGAAGAAGAAGGAGATTAATTTCCTATCAAAATCGTGGGGATTTCCACTGGTGGAGGAAGGAACGAGACGTTCGTGAACCTTTCTGCCTCACGGTGAACGCACAGTCACTCGTCAATCAGTTCTTCGGCAACCATCCGCCTTGTCTGAGCGATCTAAACGCACGTTTTTTTTTTCACCAGCTATCGACGCGTTGGGACGTGAAGAAATTCATTGATTTGATCTCGAGGGATTGGGACATTTGGGTTTTTATCTGCCTTCAGGTTGGCTTCGTGAGAGCTATTTTACGGCTTTATTGGCATTTATTTTATTGAACTTGCGCAAGTGTTTCATGAGACGTCTTAATGATTATTGAATTTGATCGATCGGATAGAAGATTTAATCGGTTGGATTAACATCGAATTATTTTTCTCGTTTCTTCTGCTTCATTCATCGGTCTGTGTCTCTTCTTCGGAAAGATTGACGAGCGCTATGAAGTCCACGCAAGAGCTCTTGCCAGAGTTGCAGGGTAATTTATTTATTTTATTGTTGGTGTTAATGGTAATTGCTTTTTTTGAAGTAAATGATGGTGATAATGAGTTGAATTTTTTATTAAAGAAGAATAATATCACGAATTGAAGATTTATTGAAAGATGAGGACGTCAAGCGCAGTGGGAGTATAAAATTGAAATGCTCTGGACAATTGACTAGTATTTTTTAGGAGGGTGATGACGATGATGATATTCAGCAGTAAATGAGACATTTCCCCTAGCTTTTTTGAATCTTCATTGAATTATTGAAGTGAACTTGCAGGTTTCCATTGATTTTCATGCAATTTTGAATTTTCAATGGCAAAATTGATTGAAATTTCAGACATTTGTCAAATTAAATAGTGTGTCAATAAGTTGAATATCTTATTTGATTATTTAAGAAGAAAAATATCACGAATTAAAGATTTACTTTTAAATAATTCAAATCAATTGAAATTTTCAGACTTCATTGATTTTTTCTTCCAGCTATGAATTAAATAACGAAATTCATTGACATTTCAATTAAAACATGAATATTCAGGATTAAATTATCCAGAATTTTTCAGAATTCTTGCAATTTTCGGGGAATAATTTCACTGAAAATTCCAGTTGCCATTGATTTTTTAAATGAAATTTGAAATTTCCAGTGACGGAAATCCTCGAAAATTCGGTGTAAAAATTTCCTAAAAATATACCGGAAATTGCAGCCTAAATTTTTAAAAGTTCAGAAACTGTGAACTTTGGAGGCTCCAAACACTGGACGATTCACTTTATTTTCATTTCTCATCACTATTAGTGAACCTGAATTAATATTATTGTCACGGGCGATCGAAGTGACCCATCGCTATCGAAATCAAGAGCAAAATTACCATTAACATTCTTATTCTTATTAATTTTCCGACGCACAGGGAAAGACACAACGTCAATAAATAACGCTCCTGCACACGAGGTAATACCAACAATACCCGAGTGGTTTCGGAATCGATGTGTTCTCATTACCGGGGCAACTGGATTTATGGGAAAAGTTCTGTTGTCGAAATTATTAATGAGCTGTCCGGATGTGGGAAAGGTTTATCTTCTTGTGCGGGAGAAGAAAGGCGTCGATCCACAGAGTAGACTCTCCTCACTCGTGCAGGTGAGTTCTTCTATGTTTTTTCTCGTTCTCAAAATTTTGAAATGGCCAGTTGGAAAAAAAGAAAGTTCCGCGCCCATTGGAATGTTAGAATTATCAATGGAGCGGAGGGAACAAGTGGGACAGTGTCTGCGATAAAATTTATTTCCAATCTGAAAAATTACGTTTTTTATTTACTTTATTTGCTCCCGAAAAAATGGCGCGTTTAAATTAAGTAAAACTTTATTTGAAATTTTTCTATTAATCTCAAAAATATTCTGGTGGAGATTAATAAATTTATGTATTTATTTCGATGGAAATATTTCAATCGTATGAAATAAATAATCAATTATTCATATAAAAGATTATTAGATGAGAATAAATTCTTTTTGTCGTCTAAACAACGATTCCGTTTCTAAGCGATAAAGTCTCTCATTAGAATGTTGGAATCATCAATGGAAAGGAGGGAACACGTGGGACAGTACCAGCGATGAAATTGATTACCTATTCGAAAACTTACGTTTTTAATTTTCCGGTCAAATTTAAATTTTTGCTTTTTTTCAAATTAAACACTATTTGAATTTTTTCTGTTGATCCCAATAATATTCTGATGGGGATTAATAAATTTACATATTTATTTCACTGAAAATGTTTCAATTATATGAGATAAATAATTCATTCATTCATTGAAATGATTATTAGATGAGAACAAATTATCTTTCTTCGCTGTCTGAACAATAATTTAATTTCCAGTCAATTAAATCTGCATTTGAATCAAGGGAAACGCTGTTTATATTTTTTCAAAATATTAATTTAATGCCTATAAAGACACAAATAAAAATCAAGTTTGAGATTGAATGAAATATTTATTACAAGCTAGTTGGATAAACCCATTCATTTGATTTGCATAATGTTTATTCAATTGAAATTCATCTAAAAAAGCTAAATGGAACCATTATTGGGAAAATTTTTGTTTTCTCTGAGGACTTCTATCGAATCCTGCATTAGAAGTCAATAATTCTATTGCATTTCTAACCATTCGCTTTTTAGATTTTCGTAAGAGCTGTGACGTAACATCCCTTAAAACTCTCTTATTCTCTCATTCAGAATATTTAAGTTTTGGAAATGAATGGATAGTGAAACAAAACTTGATTGTGTCGTTCTAAAATTGTCCTTCAGACACTACCTGTCAACTAATTCAAGTTAGATTCATGCAACAGTCTTTTGATTTTTCGAATTTTTCGGGAGTCGACGTTCATTGATTGCTTTCACCAAAGACCAATAAAACTTTAATAAACTACTCAATTTCATTAAGCTTTCTCTTGTCAAAATTGGACCAAAAATTTTTCGACATGTATTTTTTTATTTCAACAAATAATGAAAAATTGATAAATTAACATTGTTTTATAACGCAGACACTTGTCGAATCAGTTCAAATCTTCTTATTTTTTATGACTTCAAATTAAAGAGAGACATCCATCAAATATTTTAAATCCAATTGTGTTATTGAATAAACAAATTTTATGCAAGACTTCGTTTCTTCAAGAGTCTGATTTTTCTATACAACTCATTCCATTCAGATATTTTCTGTAGAAAGTCCTCGGCTAAAATTTTCCAACTTTTGTTGTTAGATTTTACAAATAAAACGAGACAACAATTCAGTGAAAAAAACTTGGGAAATTCATGTCGCCTCATTTCTATAGGAAATGTCTCAATAGAAAAAGATGTATAGAAGAATGAAATTCCTCTATTTCTATAAAATAATTTCTATTGGATATTTTCTATTAAAAACGCGCACTGAAGCTGCGGAATTCTCCAAGAGAAGAAATTTCAAAATAGAATATTCTATCGAATTCACTAGGTCTTTCTATGATTTTTTTTTCGCGCGTGAAATCACACGATAAAATTTAATAGAAAAACCTAGTGAATTCACTAGAAAAATCTATTCGATTTCTATTGCACCTTCTATTAGTTTTTGGCTGATTTTATTGAAATGTTCAATAAAAAATATTGAACATTTTTTGAAATATTAAATATTTCTTGCTCCATTCAGATATTTTTTATAGAACTTCCCCTGCTCAAACTTTCTAAATTTTTCAAATTCTTTATCCCAAAGAAAAAAACTTGAAAAATTCCAGCCGAGGAAATTCTACAGAAAATACCTCAATAGAATAACTTGTCTCAAAAAATCGAATTCTTTCAACTTTTTGTATAAAATATTTTCCATTGAATAGAAATCCAATAGAATTTTCTAGCGAATGCGCTACGTTTTTTCAGCAATATTTTTTCACACGTGATTCCCCAAAGCGTCACATGGAGATGTCTCCAAACGTGTCGAGCCTACCAGAACCGATAATTATCCCCAAGTTTGAGGTCATCGACTACCGCAGGACGTTTCAAATTTTGAAACTCCTGAATTAAAATCCCCTCCCCATAATTCGCTCTTTGATATTCGAAAAAATCACCTTGAAATTCTTTCACCGTAGCCCCCATTGACCGTGCCACCTCTCAAGGTGACGGATGGTACGAAAAAATACACGATTTTGTCGAAACTTGTTACCCAGACATTCGGCCGTGAGATATCAACCGAAAGTGCTGACCAATTAGACGTCATTACCATTAGAATTATTCAGGGGAAAACCGCATGTATCTCGAGAAATCCAATTACCCTCCATCACGCTTCCGAAAATTGATTGAGCTACCTGTCTACATTTGAATTTTTAATTTCCATTCTTACGTACGATTTCTGATTATTTTGAAATTAATTGTAATAACTGATAATGTAAAGGTATTATGTTATCGACCGTTGTAAAATCAGTAATAGTAGTAGTATAATGCACCTATCATGATGATCAGGATTAGAAATTCAAGAATTGATTGGCCTCGCGGTCAATAAAGAAAACATCAATTAAAAATGATGCACCAATCAATTAAATATGTTTTATTTAGTGATCGCAAGGCCAATCAATCCTTGAATTTCTAATAACTGATAATCATGACGGGTGCATTATACGTACGCAAACAATTGGAGTTCTTTATTTTTTTGCGGCTTTTTCTACTGAAAATAACGTCTGCAACTTTGTAGTGCGTTTCGCGATAGATGATTCATTGAAAAATATCGATCAGGGGGGGCAGTTGTCAGTACTCTTCGCGATATTACGGAAATTGTTAATGCACAATGTGTTACGTTCAATTGATTAATTGAATGCTTAATGTAATCAGTAATTGGTATTTTTGAATTGAAAACATGAATAGGTGACGGTAAACTGCCTTAAAGTGATTACTGATTGCTTTGAGAGATAAAATTATTTTCTTGGGAGAAGAATTTTTTTTTTAGGAGCCTATTCTCCGGACACGCCCGAAAAAATTTAATGGAAAAACAAACAGCGAATTCGTCGGAAAATTCTATTGGCTTTCGATTGAATTTCTATTAGTTTTTGACCGATTCTACTGAAATGTTCAATAGACGAAGTCAGGAGAACTCGATTTTTCTGTATAACTTATTGTCTAAACAGAGATTTTCTTCAGAATTTTCTCGGCTCAAATTTTATGATTTTTTTTCGATCTATTTTTCGTTTCTTCTCATCAAGAAAATCAAACAAAAACTTGGAACATTTGAGCCGAGGAAATTCTATTGAAAATATCTCAATAGAATAAGTTGTATAGAAAACCCGAATTCTTGTGACTTTTTCTATAGAATATTTTCTATTGAATTTTTTCATCCGTCATAACAATTCAGTACCACATTACGATAAATTTCTAATAGATTGGAAATTAAAGACTAGCTTTACCCCAATTTTTATGATTTCTATGAATATGTAAACGCCAGTTCAATTATTCGTAGAATAATTGACCTGAAGTTTGCAGTTTCCATTGATTATTTGATAAAATTTTGAATTTTAAATGACCAACTTCCTTGATGCTTCAATAATGTGATGAAAATTTCCCAGTTCACCGGAAACTAAACTTCACCGTTAATGCACTAGATTTTTCCATCAATTTTGGAAGAAATCGGGATAATCATAAATTTTAATTAAAGTTAAATTTCGAATGAGTCAATTGTTAATATTACTCATCAATTTTTTAATTCTTAAATTGATCATCAATTAAATACGCAAATTGTGAATTATTTTATCAATCAATAATTGAGTTCGGACGATTAACGATCATTTGGCTAATCAAAAAATCCTTTAATGAAATTTAGAAATATTTACTCAATAGTCAATTGACAATTCCATATTGTCAATTATTGAGTTAATAGTCAATTGAAAAATTTAAATTACCAATTGTTATATTCATTTTCAAATTTTAATGAGGATAAGTAAATGTTGATTTTTGTAAGGGGCAACTTCTCATAACATTACTAAATTAAGTCAGGTAATTTAGTAATTTAGTAAATTACTAATAAGTCAGTTAATAGTCCAACAATGCAATAGTCCAACCAAGAGTTAGAATGTTGTAACTTTGTATTTGCGGTCACTTGTTACTCGATTGCCCTCGTGTCCATAAAAAATCCGCGTCCGATTCCCCGCTAAATGTAAATATCCTGAGGTTAATCCCCACTCGGGAATTTTGGTTTGAATATTTCATCGTGACTTAACATTTTTAATGAAATGCAAATAAACTCCAAACACTAGACTTCCAACACGAGCCAATTTTATGACGCAGTCTAGCTTTTCAGGTGATGAGTCAGAGGTTTTTTGATTTTTATCGGTGATTTATTATTCATTGTCACCATCCGCAGCAAGAGCCGTTCAAAGACCTCCGGGCGAATCATCCAGAGAGGTTGAAGAAATTAGCAGTGATACCGGGGGATGTCACGGTGGAGAATCTCAGTCTCTCGGTGGAGAATAGGGAGCTGTTGATACGTGACGTATCAGTCGTCTTCCATAGCGCTGCTAATGTTAAATTCGATGTGCCATTGAAGGACGCTATCGGAATGAATACTGCGGGAGTTAGGAATCTCATTACACTATGCAAACAGGTAAATTTTACTCCATTCTTATTTCATTCTCAAGAGTGTTAGGCTTTTGACCATTTTTTGATGATTAAAGGAAAACATTAACATTTTAACATTTTAACATTTTAACATTTTAACATTTTAACATTTCAACATTTCAACATTTTAACATTTTAATATAGTGAAATAAATCTCCGACAGGTAAAATTCATTAGAAAGTAGCGCAACTGAAGTTCGTCTAATGAATATTAATGAGAAACATTTGTTGAAATTTTTCATTGAATTTCAATGCAATTGCGTTGTGACTCAAAATTTCCTCTCAATTGATGAATTAATATGGTATATTTCGATACAAATGCGATGGGATTTTCACGAGTGTGAAGTTGGAGGCCCGAGACGAAGGAGAGGGCTGCCAACCGCATGAGCTGAAAAATCCCGGTTGCACATGCGTCGAAATATTTTTTTTTTTCATTGTTGTTAGGTTCACCTCGTGCCGAAAAGCCACTTTTTACGTAGCACTCATCCACTTTCAGTAGCAACCATAACTACATCGGCGTGAAAGTCATGCAGAAAAAAATTCCGATGCATAAAATTTTCGAAAACAAATTTTATCGCTGAAACCACGCTTAACGACCAATTATCTCTCTGCGTCATTTCGTCACGATGAAAAAATATTTACGAGCATATATATCTATATATATATAAACATAGCGAGTAGTGTTTTTCCTCATGCCAAAATTGCGGAGATGCTGAGTGATTGCAGAACACGTTCGGCGAGAATGCCCGACAGGTACCGTCCTTCATCGCACGATAAAACGAAAGAAAAAGTACTCTTTCCTGTTGTTCATGTGCCTTTGTTCTACTTGAGATCGGACAAACGCCTGGGATTCCCCTGAATTAATGAACGATGCAGTCGTAAAGCGATTCATTTCGATTAAATAAATGGGTTTTACTGAGACAAAAAACTTTATTTTTATTTTCATCAAATAAAAAACAAATGTGTTTGATGTGAATAGCTTCATCGGGTCGTAAAAGGAAATAATAATATTCTTTCCTACGAATCATGTGCCTTTGTTCTTCTCGAGATCGATCGAAGCGTGATATGTCAAACATCTGGGATTCCCCTGAATTAATGAAACGCACTCAGAAAATGGCTCAGAGAAAAAACTGTATTTTTTAAATTTTGGTTTTATTGTCATTTTTATTCGCATCGAATAAATATGGTTTTTTAAATAAAAGACGACTGTTTATGATCTGAATAAAGACATGATTAGTTGAAAAGGAAATTATGAAAAGAATGCAGTTATCAACATTTGATAATCCATTATTTAGAATGAACGAATAATTTATTTCAGAGCATTAAAACATTTCGAAATATTGTGAGAATGAGCATAAAAAACTTCAAATAAAGTGTCTCATCCGACCCAAACACTTCATTTCTCTGGACATGCATAACCGACTCGCTCATAAAAATGACATTTCTTATTCAAAACTAGAACGGCGCGCGCTTCGCGCATGTGTTGCTTTCCATGGGTGCCAGAATAGTAAAACCTTATCGTTTCTCACTTTCATTAATTTTTATCTCAATAATAATGCAGGAAACAGAATGAATGAATTTAATTTCAAGAAAGTGTTTCACAATGAAAATTTAATTGTTGAATAATTATTCGGAATCGTCATAATTCTCTTCTTCGTTTCTTTTTTGCTGTTTGCGCTCTTCTCTATTTTTAGGCATGTATTATGTACAATATACATAAATACTATCTTATATATTATTTTTTTACAGAACTATATTAATTTTTTTACAGCTAAAAAAATTAAAGTATAAAAAAAAATATATGTATTTTTTTATTTCAGAAAAAAATTAATTTTTCTTTTTTCACAATTACCGTAAACGAAAGATTGCAAAACATAAAAAACTATACATCGACATATACATTGCATTATTGGCTAATTGGAATAGAGGCTTCAAAAATCGTTACACTGGATTTTTTAAAAGTGGATTCCCCTTCCAGATGCAAAACCTGCAGTCGCTGATCTATTTGTCAACGGCTTACACCCACTGCGGCGAGAAGATCCTCGAGGATCGTGCCTACCCCAGTCCAATGGTCCCCGAGCAGGTGATAAGTCTCGTGGAGATTCTGGACAATGATCTCCTGAATATAATGACTCCGAAATTGCTCAAGGACATGCCAAACACTTATGCCTTCAGCAAAGCTCTCGCAGAGGACCTGATCAACAGGTCTAACTTGCCGGCCGGCGTTGCCAGGCCATCGATTGGTCAGTCATCACATAATTCAATTACACCTGCTCAATACTGATCGAACGGCTATTTACGGGGATGTGGGTGGGGGCTTCGAGTTGAATAATTCAGGGGAAAATCTTCGAAGCGCAGGAAATCAATTACAAGATTATTAGATATTTAGAAGATTAATGATTCTGACGATGAAGACTTTTGACGTTAACTTTATTTTAATTTCTTTGACCCCTGGAATTTGAGTTTTACATTAAATTTTTTATTTATTCGTTTCTTAAAATTAGATGAGAAAATATTAGAGGCGTATTTTTTTATTTCAATAAATAATAAAAGTATATAAACTCGGGGAATTGAAAACGTCCGCAATGTGACATCATGATCACTGGAACTTCTTAGTTTTTCGTTATTTTATTAAATGAAAAAATTTTCTGCAACAATTATTAGTTTTCGAGACAAATTATTGTCACTATTATGAGCATTTCAAGTCCAAATATATTAGTTGAAATTATTGTTTGGGATATGTCTAGGTACGAAAAAAATTGATAGAACAAGTGAAAATTATGTTTAAAGAATTCCGCAGGTATTCTCCGCGTTTTTTGAATAGAAACTTTCGATGGAGAACATTGTATTAAAAAAATGAGTAGACTTTTATCCTACTATCCTGTAAATCGCCGAAACTAGTGGAATTTTTAATAGAAGTTCCGTAGAAATCCAGTAGAATTTTCCGCTGAATTCGCTACGTTTTTATTTTTTTTAATGCGTGCTTGCACGAGTTTAAAATTATATCAATATATAAAATTATGGAAGGATGATGGCTGAGGCGTATAATACCATAAAATACGAGAAGGTCTCCGGGTTCAAATTCCGGTCTGGACTACCCATTTTTTTCAGTAAAAATTTTCTGGTTATTCATATTGAGAATAATCCCAGTTCCCTTCCTGTCTCATCCAAAGTAAGGAATAAATTTAAAAAATGAGTAATTTGTCCACAGTTGTAGCTTCTTGGAAGGAACCAGCGCCTGGTTGGGTGGAGAACATGAACGGCCCAACCGGCCTCATGATTGGGGCAGCTAAGGGGGTCGTGCGAAGTGTCCTCTGCGATGGGAATTTCATTCTTGATGCCATCCCCTGCGACATCGCTGTCAATGCTATAATCGCGTTGGCATGGAAAGTTGGCCTTGAATCACCGGCCAAACCGATTTATATGAATGTAACTGAGAGTGGGGAGAACCCGATGACCTGGGGAGAAAGCCTGGCGTATGGCAGGAAGCATGCATTCGAAAATCCATTTTCAGGTGATAAATCTGTTAAACAGACTGAAAAAAACTAGTTGTTCTCCTCCCTATGCGACAAAAAAATTCTCAACTGGAGCTGACCACAAAAACATGAGAATTATAGCCTTCAAACGTATGAAAAAATTGATGAAGAAATCTACGCTTGCTCTCAGAAATTCTGTTGAATTTTTGATAATATGATTTTTTAACTCTATTGAGAATTCCAATTGCAGACAGTTTTTTTCAATTAAAATTTCTTATAGAATTTCAAAAAAAATGTCATGACTTTTTTAGAACTGAGGCAATTTCAATCAAACATTATTTTCATATTTTTTCATTGAATTACTAATTATCAAAATTCTTCCCTGAATTAAAAAATTATTTTAATAGAAATTCTGTTGAATTTTTATTAATATGATTTTTTAACTCTATTGAAAATTCGTATTAACGACAGTTTTTTCAACTGAAATTTCTTGTAGAATTTCAACAAACATTATTTTCATATTTTTTCATTGAATTACTAATTATCGAAATTCTTCCCTGAATTTCAAAATCATATGAATAGAAATTCTGTTAACTTTGGATTAATACGGTTTTTAATTCTATTGCAAACCCTAATAATCAGTAGTTTTTTCACCTATCCTATTGAAAAACAAATGAAATTTCCATACAAAATTATTTTCAAAATTTGCCAGAACATGAATTGCAATTCATGTGTAACTTTATGTTCTCAATTTTCAGGTATTCTTTGGTATCCACGCGGTGGAGTAACAAACAACAAGTACTATCACAAGGTTCTCGTCTTATTTCTCCACCTACTGCCAGCGTATTTCGTTGATGCACTGTGTTTTTTAACTGGTCATAAACCATTTCTGGTGAGAGTGCAACGCAGGGTCAGCTGGGGTATGAGACTCGTCCAATATTACATGATGAAACAATGGATTTTCAGGTAACGATTACGGGCTACTCTGAGGTATTTCATTACAGTGAAATTTCAAATTCGAGTAATTGACTTGTTGCATTAATTTATTTATTCAGTGAAATTACTCACTGGGAAAATGAAATTAATAAAAACATCAGGCACGTATTTTTTTACATTGAAAAATCCCAAAAAATCCCGAAAATTACAGGCAATTAAAAGAACGTATACATTACAGGCATCTTTTAACGCCCACAACTTATTAATTTTTTAAAATTTGAATGACTCACTGAATTATTAATTAATTATCAATTAAATTCTCTCATCCGCAATTGAATATTTTTGTAATGGCTTGTTATAAAAATTGCCATACCTTGCGTTCTTGAACTTAATTGAAATTTCTAATTTCTAATTTTTTTAAATGACTTACTGAATTATTAATTAATTAATAATTAATTTTTGTCATCCGTAATTGAATATTATTGTCTACGGAATCATTCAATAAAATAAGTAGATAGAATAAGTGTCCAATTAACGAATAGAATTGCAGGAGAATTTCCTGGAGAATGAATGAATTAGTAGTAATTAAAAATTTCTCATTTCCAGAAATGACAGAATGAAAGAACTGAGGGAGCAATTACTACCAGCTGATAAAGAGGTTTTCTTCATGGATACGAAGGCCTACGACTGGAACGAGTACATGAAGACATACGTTCTGGGAGCTCGAAAGTACATATTGAAGGAAGATCCAGCGACGCTCCCCAAAGCCAGAAGAATCTTTGCGCTCTATTGGCTCGCAGACGTAACTTTCATGTTTTTAGTCTGTGTAGGAGTCCTCTGGTTCCTGTACTCCAAGCTGTTCGCAATTACCTCAACGAGAACATTGAGAGAAGTCAATGAGTTCTAATCTCTACCCAACAGACGACTGAATTTTATTGTTACGATTGAGGATGTCCAAGTACTTTGGCTATTTTTTCTCCAGTGAAATGCTTTTCTTGTTTAAACTTTGCCGGCCTGAATTTGAATGTCAATATTGAAGCGTTAGAGAACATTTTTTAAATGTTTAAGCAAAAATAGAAAGTCCACTTTTGGAGGAAGATTGATGATTTTAGAAATTGCAGGAAAATTGCGGGAACTCATTCCCCACATGACAACACATGATGAATGGGTTAATTTTACGATTACTGAAAGACAGCTCAAGTCTAAATAAAGAGTACATGTACTGGATCGTATGAATAGATATTATTAAATAAGTTTCTGATGTATGTCCTCTGCTCATTGCACAATCCCTTCATTTCATGTTGATATCCATTTTTCTAGGTACAGGATAATTCAATAGAAAAATCTGGGGCTTTCGCTGGGATATTCGATTGGAATTAAATAAGAATTTTTGGGACTGCATTTTCCAGGTGTTTTTAAAAAAATTTCTTAGGAAAGAATAAATAAAAATACAATGGAAAACATTTGGGAAATTTATGCCTAGAATTTTCTATAGAAAAATAACTATCTCGTTTTGTTTCTTGTCAATATCTGTTGAGAAATGGAGCACGAAATGAATAGAATTATTCAGTAGGATTTTAAAACAACTCTAACAGAATTCTTGTTGAGTTTCAAGGGAAATTCTATTGAATTTCTATTTGAATTGTATTAAAAAATTATATTCATTTTTCACGCTAAGTCTATTAGAAATTATGCAGTTGCACTGTGCGTTTATCAATGGCCATTTTTAAAAGAAAAATTAAGAAGAAAATTCAAAAT
This sequence comes from Diachasma alloeum, assembly GCF_001412515.2. Lineage (NCBI taxonomy): Eukaryota > Metazoa > Arthropoda > Insecta > Hymenoptera > Braconidae > Diachasma > Diachasma alloeum. The sequence continues at coordinate 785,185 of NW_021680497.1, read as the reverse complement.
CTATAGGTGATTTTGAATTTTCTATAAAACTCATTCTGTTGGAATTTTTTCTACGCGAATTCTCCGACACAAATTCTCTAATTTTTTGTTCTTTTGGATTTTCTAATGAAAAACAAATAAGACTACAGTGGAAAAAAATCAGAGAAATTATGCGCAAAAATTTTCATAGAAGAATCAAAATCTACAAATTTTTTAGTACCAAATATCTCACGTAAAAATGTCACGATAAATGTGCATAATCTTCACTATAATTGGCGCAAAAAAATGAATAAAATTACTAAACAGAATTTCAAAACAACTCCCAATGAAATTCCTGAAGAGTTTCAACAGGAATTTATCAAATTTTCTTCAAGAAACCGCCAGGTTTTTCAATAATTTTTTTTTTTCATGCATGTCATCCGCAAAATAGTACATAAAAAACGTCCCAATAACAAACGAAAAATAGTGAAGGCGTATTGAGAAGCATGCGTAGCTAAACAGGTTGGCCAGTGGTACGTGTAATGGTGGAGTACTCACGGTGTGCAGTTGGCTTTGGCATCCTGAAATGTTGAAATCGTTTAACTTGCTCTCCTGTTTGACTCGGCAACTCGGTCCCCTCCCAGAGAGTTGCTGAGCACGAAAGTAAATTGCGTCACCAAATAGAGGTCGAACTGCTTCGGGAGCTGAGCATTCCACCACTGACGATCAAAAATCATTTTTTTGTTAATATTTGAGGGTTTTCCCCACCCTTAAAAGCTTTTTAGGTATTCTGGTGATTAATCAGTGAGGGGGAGAATAATTTTTGAGAGGATGGTGAACACTTAATTACGAAGATATAGCATTCGATAAATTCATTATGTGAAGTATAAGACGTTTCATTTTATTTTGTAATAAATTGGATCAATTATGGGCGAAAAAATTGAATGGGAAAGTATTTCCTAAAAAATCCTATTGATTAAATTCAATAGAAAATTGAAAATAGAAATTTTTGTGTTGAATATGTAGAATGTATTGATGAAAAATTATGGAGAATAAATTAAATAGTGATTATGAATGGAGCACAGAAATTTCATTCTCAATCAAATTACGAAACTGCCAATCGTATTTATGATAAAAACATCAACTGACGAAATTTTATTGAAACTCTATTTGTTCTTCAATGGGAATGTTTAATGGAGAATATTTGATAAAAAAAATCAATGGATTATTCAAAATTTTCAATGAGAATCGAAAAAAATCAGTGAAAAGAGAAACAGAAATTAATGTTATAAAAGTTGAAGAAAAAAAATCAATTTCAATTGAATAAGTTCAATGCAAGAATAAAAATGTTATTTTCATATGAAATATATAAAATGTATTATTAAAAAATTGGCACAGAATGCATTAAACACTGACGATGAATGGAGAACAGCAATTTTCTTCTCAATCAAATTACGAAACTGTCAATCGCATTTATGATCAAAAAGTCAACCGACGAAATTCTACTCAAATTCTATCTGTTCTTCAATAGGAAAGTTTAATGGAGAATATTTTATTTAAAAAAATCATGGATTGTGGTTCTCACACCCATTCTGCTGAGATTGTTCGAAATTTTCAATGAGAATCCAATGAAAAGCAGTGAAAAGAGAAACAGAAATTGATGTTATAAAAGCTAAAGAAAAAAAATCAATTTGAATTGAATAAGTTCAATGCAAGAATAAAAATCTCATTTTACTATGAAAGATATAAAATGTATTATTAAAAAATGGCATAGAATGCATGAAATACTGACGATGAATGGAGAACAGCAATTTTCTTCTCAATCAAATTACGAAACTGTCAATCGCATTTATGATAAAAACATCGGCCGTCCAAACCTCCGGATTAATTAAAATTTCGTCATTTGAAATTCTCCATTCGCGTATAATGAAACTCAATCATCACTCTGCACGTAAAATGGAAAAAATATTCCCACGTCATTGAGGAAAGTCAAACAACGAGAGTGTAAATGCGGTAACATTATCATTTTCATCCGGATGTCCATATTCATTGACTCATTTGCTTGGACCACGGGTTTCGTTCTCTCCACTTGACGCAAGCATCGAAGTCTCCCTTATCTGCTGACCTTTCCCCACCCGTCGATTGCTCTCTCGGAGAGATGGATATAAATCACGGTTTTATGAAATACCGCGGTCCAATCGACGGGACGAGTATTATCGTTTTCGTCAATTGGCTGTTCATTCGTTCATTCGTTGATAATGAATTCTTGAAAATTCCGTGGCGCAATGGAGGAAATATTAAATGAAGGGAGAATATTCAGCAGGGAATTTATAAATGTAATTAATACAATTCCATTTGTTCATGCATTTTTTGCATTTTAATGAAGCATTGTAATCGTGTGAATTCAAGTTTTTGTATTGTTTCGTAATTTTTCTTTGTGTTTATTAAATTTCAAGACATATATTAAGTTTGGTATTTTTGTGTCACATATTTAGAACAAAACGTTAGGAAAAGGGGAGTTTAAATCAACGTATGGAAAAATTTAATAGAAAAGACAAGAAATCTATTTGAAAAAATTAATTTTTTTGTGCTAATGCTCATTTTTTAAAGAATATTAGATATGAAACAGTCAATAGATTTTTCTATTGTAGTTATTGAGCGTAAATTTTTTTATTTTATTCCAGGGATATTTCATTTGTTTCTCATGATAAAATCGAAGAAAAACAATTTTTTGTTGCATATTTTTCATATGAATTCATGTTTTCAAATGTTTCATATTTTTCAAAATGTTGTTCTTTAGTCAAAATTAATGATTTTTCTGTTAAAAATTAAACATTATGTTGAAGTTTCAAGATAAAAACAGTAATTTTGAGAGAAAAAAGCATTTTTTTCTCAATTGAAAACGTCCCTGTCTACAAAATGAAACCCCAACCCCTATCGATTCACCCAACGATTGAATAAATCAATATCTAACAAAATAAAAAAATAAAAATAAAAATTAAAAAAAGAAGATAAAGAAAAACAAATTTAAAAAATGAAAATAAAATAATAAAATGAAGATAAAATAAGATAAATAACATAACGAAAATGAATAAAAAAATTAAGATAAATTAAATCAAATAAAAAAGAAATGAAAATTGAAAAACAAAAATAGTACGAAATAAATAAAAAAAATAAATGGAATTTAAAATATGAAAATAATTCAAAATGAAAAAAAAATAACACAAAAAAAACAGTGATGGGATCACCTGACTACACCGAATCCTCTTCCCCCCACTCCCACCGCCGCCTATAATTCCTGAATGTTTGGACCACAATTCCCCCCCCAATCACGCACATATCTTCAACTCGAATCAGGTCTCCAAGTGGTGAGGGAAAAAGATTGCACGGTCTCGGAGTAAAATAAACGACAACTGCACCAACACACGAAAAAAAACGCAATCATACGTCGAGTGTGGGGTACCCACGAGTGTCCAGCATTCGGGAGTGAAAAAAAAAATTTGCTCACTCAGTTCTATTCCGTCGGTTGAGTGCGGGTTAGTCCCGGTATCGTTAAAAGGGATAGTCAGTTTGGAGACTTCGTGCGGTGCAGGCACCTGTGCAGAAACTACATCAATTGTTCACGTGGGTTTTTCCTCAGTAAAATGCTGTTTTTTTAATTCGTCGAACAAATTTTCACTTCAATTTTTCACGATATTCTTCATGATATGCCAATGCTAGTGCCGAATAGTGAGATGAAATAACAACTACGAATTTATAAAAATAAAATGCGAAATTTCAACGGTCATTTTATCGCGATATCGTCGAATTAATTCGATTAATTGCGCAGAAGTTCAATGAGCGCGGAAATATCGGCCTGATTACCCGATTAATCGCAATCACAATGAAAATTCTGATTAGCAACTTTCCATTGTTTCATCAATCGCTCTAATGTGCATTCTCCGGTCTAATGGAAAAATCAAACTGACTGCTCTAGTCACCCCGAAGAAATGTACACATCAAATATCGTAATACTAAACCAGTTCTACCCGAGGCGCGATAAATACACGTGGAGTGTCTAAAGATGCAGTAATACGAAAAATTGTCTGCGAAAGCACAGGCACGAAAAAATTTAATAGACGAACTTAGCGAATTCGTTAGAAAATTCTATTGGATTTCTGCTACTTTTTGGCTGATTCTATTGAAATGTTCAATGAAAAAAGTCAATAGAATTCGATTTTTCTATAGAATTTCCTCGGCAATTTTACACGTTTTTTTCATTTCATTTTTCTTTTTTTATCAAGAAAATCAAACCAAAATAACTCGGAAAATTGGAGTCAAGGAAATTCTATAGAATTGACTTTTTCTGTAGAACATTTTCTATTGAAAATTCCAATAAAATCGGCCAGAAACTAATAAAAAATCCGATTGAAAAACCTAGCGAATTCGTTAGAAAATTCTATTGGATTTCTATTGAACTTTCCATTAGTTTCTGGCCGATTCTATTGAAATATTCAATAGAAAAAGTCAATAGAATTTCCTAGAATTTCACAGAATTTCCTCGGCAATTTTACAAGTTTTTTCCATTTTATTTTTCTTTTCTTCTCATCAAGAAAATCCAAAAAAAAACTCGTAAAATTTGAGTCGATGAAATTCTATAGAAGATATTTCAATAGAATAAGTCATAGAAAAATCGAATTCTACTGACTTTTTCTGTAGAATATTTTAAAACTGATAAAAAATTCAATAAAAATCCAATAGAATTTTCCAACGAATTCGTATAAAGATAGAAAAATTGAATGATTTCCGAGAATCGGGTGGAATATAGCGAGTGAAACGGAGATAGTGAAAGGTTTTGATAATTAAATATTAAGAAATTGGAGTACTTGTGTTTGTAGAGAGAAATTAATAAAAATCACGAGATAAACATAATTGAATTTCAAGCCGAATGAAAGGGAATTGCCAAATCTCTGCACACATGAACATTCTCAGTCTGGCGAATAACAGAGTCGTATAAATCACAGGTTTCTAATGCACTTTGCCTTGACTCTTCTCTCATGAAAACACGCTGTATTCGACCTTTATTCACTAATAAAATGTTTTATTATTTTTCCAGAGGCGTTGGGGGTCTGGTAAACATGACAGAGCCGAATATGGAAAATTTACCGGACAGAATAGCTGATATGTTTGAGAATAAAGAGATTCTTCTCACTGGTGGGACGGGTTTTCTCGGTAAAGTGATAGTGGAAAAATTTTTACGCTGCATACCTAATGTGGGTAAAATACACATTCTCGTGAGACCGAAGAAGGGAAAAGATCCGAAAAATCGACTCGAGGAGATCTTTAATTCGGCGGTAAGTGAAGAATGATGAAGTAAATTATTACATCAGGGGGACATCATTCATTAAGGATTGCACAAAAATGTGTGGCGAGTGAAAGCGCGTCAAAAGTGCCAAGTGGTTGCTCCGCATAAAAAGGTGCATGTCATCGGGATAAAAGGATGCACGAAAAACATTGGTGGAAAAATTCTAGCCAATTCGGTGGGAAATTATAGTCTTTTGGATGATTCTGTCGGAGAATTCCACAGCTTTACTGCGGGTTTTTTTAATAACAAATAACCAGAGAGATTATTTTATTGGAAATCAGTGAAATTTCTGCACAACTTTTTCTGTTGGGAGATTTTCTGTGGGAATTCCTCGGCATTTCTAAGGTTTTTTCACTGTTATTTCCTTCTGTTTTCTTTTAGGAATATTTGAAAACGGGGAAATTGAACTGAGGTATTTCTGAGGGAATGCCTCGAGTTTTTTCTATAGAAGATTTTTCATTAAACATTTCTTTGGAAAATTCATGCTCAGGAATTCCTATCGAACATGTCTCATACGAAAAGGTGTTTAAAAGATGAAATTCTACTGATTTTTTCTATAGAATAGTTTCTATTGGACATTCTCTATAAAAACGCGCAGTAAAGCTCCGAAATTTTGCGATAAAAGTGGCCAAAAACCTTTAGAATTTTCGAGCGTTCAATATTTTTCAAAAAAATTGCATTGAAAATCCTAGTGAATTCCTAGAAGATTCTGTTGGATTTCTACTGAACTTGCTTTTAAAAACGCTTTCTATCGAATTTTGCACTGAACATTTCTATCGAGAAAAAAAGGCCCAGATAAGCGGCCCAATTTTTCAAGAGAATTCCAGCCCAATTCTCTCGATTTTTCTATGAATGTCACGCATGAAAAAATTCAAAAGAAAACCTAGCGAATTCGCCAGAAAATTCTATTGGAATTCTATAGGAATTCTATGGGGTTTCTATAAAATTTCTATTGGAATTCTATTGAAGAATCCAATTGAATTCCATTTTGTTTTTTGCGCTGATTCTATTGGATATTCGATAAGAAAAATTCAATACATTTCGAATTTCTGTTTGGAATGTGCTCTTGAATTTTCTCAATTTTCTAAGTTTTTTCCACTCAGATTAGTGCAAAATAAAACAAAATCCAATGGAAAAAACTTGTGCCCAATAATTTCAAATCGAAAAAATCTCAAGAGAAAAATTCCAACAGAAATTCGAAATCTATTGGTTTTTTCTTCTCGAGTATCTAATAGAATCAGCGCAAAAAACAACTAGAATTGGTCAATAGAATTCCAATAGAAATCCTATAGAGACCCCCATAGAATTCTTATAGAATTCCATTGAATAGTTTTCTATTGAATTTTTTCATACGTGTTCTTCTCATCACGTCTGAAGCGGCTTGATCCCAAATAATTACAAAAATCCAAGGCTACAGCTCCATCATTGTTCCATTACTGATCCGGAATGGGGGCAATTATTACGTTAAAATAAATTAGTGACTTTGATGAGCATTCGCCATTGAGAAGTCATGAAAAATATTGTATGACAATTTGAGAATCGTGATGTGTCTCGGCTGTATGGTGTCTCGCACTTGTGAGAAAACAGAGTCAAGGCCTCAGTGAGGGTAACAAGCGGAGCTTATGGGTATTATCTGTCTGGTGAAAGTAACCGGTGTCGGCTGGTCCGTTATGTCACATCTCTCCTGATGATTTCAACGCAATAACTATCTCACTGGCCAAGGTATTCCCGGGGGCCTGTGGAGGGGAATACCCGGCCAAACTCGTAATATCGTACGTGCGCAGGAGGCAAGGCCAGCGACTCGGAACCCACGACTTGCGCTTAGTCAATTCATTTTTTGCCGAAATCGCCTGCCGCGGAGGGACAATTACGCGGGGAGGCATTGTTAGGGACGGCCGGAGGAAAAAATTTCCGAGGTTTTTTTTTATCATTTGCATTGGTAATTCGAGGCCTTTTGCTGGAGTTGTTTTGTATGAATGTTTTTTAATACAATGGGGGCGGGGGGATGAAGGCTGTTGTTATTCTTGATGACAACGGCATCAAGAATAACAACTTTTTGTTAGTCATCAAGAATAATAACTTTTTGTTTGTCTTGTATGTTGCGAGATTGGTGTGGAGAAATTTTATTGAAAGACTAGGGAATTTCTATTGCGGGTCCAGGAGATTCTGTTGAGAAATTGGTTTTGGGTTTTCGGAAATTCTGTGGGGGATTATGCAAGTTTGGATTGGGGTTTTCAATAGATATTTTTTGGTAGACGAAAGTGTTGAGATGTTGATTTTTCTAATAATTCAAGGATTGATTGGCCTGCGGTCATTAAATGAAACATCAAATCAATTAAGATGTGCATACTTGTCAAGTATGCACATCATCTTTAATTCAGTAGTGAAGTGGTAAATCGGTAGAAGTCGATTTTGACTATTGCCCAGTTTTCAATGAATATCTCAAAATCTAAGGGAAATAGAAAAATTGGTGTTATAACCTTTTTTGTAGAGCAAATTGAGAGCTATAAAAAAGGAAATTACGACAATTTCGCTATTTCCCTCAGCTTTCGAGATATTTATTGAAAACTGGCCAATAGTCAAAATCGACTTATACTGGTTTACCACTTCGCTACTGAATTGATTTGGTGTTTTATTTAATGACCGCAAGGCCAATCAATCCTTGAATTATTAATTTTACAACGGTTGATCACACAATTGGTTGACACACGTTGATTTTTCTTCTCACGAAAAAATTCTGTAGGGAATTCCAGAGAATTCGCTTGACTTCCAGTGAATTCTATTGGATTGCTATTGAACTTTCTATTAGTTTTGGCTGATTCTGCTGAAATGTTGAATAGAAAATATTCTGTAGAAAAAACTATTAGTTTTTCTATTTATCTAATTCTATTGAGATATTTTGTACAGAATTTCCTTGACTCAAATTTTCTAAGCGTCTTTCATTCTATTTTTCTTTTCTCTTCATCAAGAAAATTAAACAAAAGAACTTCGAATTTCTATAGAAAATATCTCAATCGAATTCTATTGACTTTTTCTACAAAAGATTTTCTATTGAACATTTCAATAGAATCAGCCAAAAACTAATAGAAAGCTTAATAGAAATCCAGTAGAATTGTCTCGTGAATTCGCTAGGTTTTTCTATTCAATATTATCGCTACTCATTCTGCATTATTATTATTGATATAAGAACCTAATTTATTGGAGTGTTACTGGAGATATTTTTATGTGGCCTCTGTAGATGTAGAACTGTAATAGTAGCATCGAGGAAATAAATTATTCTATTCTATTCCAAGAAATTTTACCTTCCGGAAAAGACGATTCTTGTCAATAATTTTTAATTTCTTCCTCGTCAAGAGAAAAAAAAATTCAATCAGCATTTTCTGAAAAAACTCAAAACAAGAAGAATTCGCTGAGGAAAAATTGACGGGGGAAAAACTTCCGGAAATTTTTCAACGAGTGAAAAACCTCGGCTGAGACTCATCGCCATTTTCTGATCAAATGACGCGACCGGCTGAGTTTGAAGACTGAAAACTGTCCGTTTTACCCACATCCCCGATTATTCCGTTTCGACGTGAATAATGAATTGTCGAGGACTTTTCCGGAATTATTCCGACCCCAGTATTTGTCATCTGACGTTACAAATTACACAGAACCGCAGCCTTCCATGAGATCAAGGATTTATTTTTTTTCTCCCAACGTCATCGGATCTAATGCCTGTCAGAGGTTGCAGTCATCAATTTCTCGTTAGCCCCCAGTTCTTAATCGACTTTTGATACCGAGAACTTCCTGACAAGAACTACATTCGATAAATATTGTTCAAAGGCTAGATGAATAACAAAAAAATACCAGGAAATAAACTATCGCCTGACTATCATTCAGTTTTCCGTGAATATCTCGGAATCTAAGGCTGATATCAAAATTTTTGTTAGAACCTTTTTCATAGAGAAAATTGAGAGCTGCAAAAAAGGTAATAGTGAAAATTTCCCTATCTCTTGTAGATTCGGAGATGTTCCTCGAAAACTCAGCTGAGAGCCAAGTCCACAGGAATCGACTTATCGCTCCGTCTCTGATCTCTCTACTGCAACCGCAGCGATGATCGCGTGCTGTAAAATCCAATCGAAGCGAGATTATTTTCCCCCGAAACGAGGGAAAATGTCAATCCCCAATTGCGAATTGATTTCAATTTTAATCGAGCGAAATAGAAATATGTTAAAACTCCGCACACGTGTGCATTGCAAAACATCCGGCTGACATTCACAATCAGTATGATTACCCACTCAAACTTTCCCCGATACATCATTCTCTCGTGAATTTCGAGTTAAATGTTTGATTCGGAGATTAATCAGTGGAGTGGAGGGTTTGGGGAAATGTCGCTTGATGAATTTTTATGGCTGGTGATAGGATGACCCTAACTACTGCGGAGTTATGCAATCCGGCGAGATTTCCGATTTTCCGGGAGTGATCTATTGGTGATTGAGAGATAATTATTCATTATCTTTGAGGATTCAAGCAGCAATAATATTATTTTCAGTAATATTTTCTCTGAAAGTACATATCTATTTTCACTGGCCAGTTTTCAATGAATATTTTAGAATCTAAGAGAGATAGCAAATTTTTTGTCTGAACCTTTTTTATAGCCCTGAATTTGCTCTATAAAACAAGTTCTTACGAAAATTTCGCTATCTGCCTTAGATTCGGAGATATTCCACGAAAACTTGGATAAAATCGTTTAAAAAAAAAATGTTCGTGTTGTGTGGGGCTTTGCGCTTTCAATAATGCTTTGTACTACTCTGCACTGCTTTGTAGGCTTCGATGGGCGTTTCCCTGGAGCCTTTAATAAATAAATGGTTAAATAAGCGCTAAGTCGACTGAAATAATCATAACGGGATAATCTGGAAGGATAAAATAAAACATTGAAAAATTATTAAAATTATTATTGGGAGTACTGACGAGAATAGTAATTTTGCATTCAGTAGAATGGAAAATTATTAAGAAGTTTTGACGGCAGATTTTGTCAGTGGATTCATTGAAAAGAAAATGAAACAGCAAAATCCAAAGTCCAAAGGGAGACCCAGAGGGGGAAAAAGGAAATGTGATTAAACTTCAATCGAATGAAAAAAGAAGTGTGATCGGACTAATCTAATCAATTGAATTATAAGACGAATAGAATATTATTATTCTCATCAATATTCCCAATAATAAAAAAATAGTATGTTTTGTCAATAGGTCCAAAGGCGAGGGCTACAATCATGTGAGCTAGAAAAGTTTTTTTAGGCCGTATGTGGAATGGTATCGTTTGTCATTCCGCGCTTCGCGCTCGTAATTCGCTGCCTCACGGCCGTGATGACGAAAAATAATAGAAAAAAATTGATAAAAACAATTTTTTTTGCTTGAATCGCGTCAAATAGGCGTTTTTCGATTGTTTCATTTTGCTCCACCCATAATTGACACATATTGTCTCACGCAAAAGATATCGAGGGCACGCTCGAGAGAATGTGAGAGTATCCAGTAGTTATACTAAATGCCTCCACTTAACACAGAAACCCGAGCTCGTGACTGGAGATTTCAATGAAGATATCGCAAAATCTCAAAACACGGTGCATGCACATTCCCATTATCTAACGATTTAATTTATTGCGACACTCGTGTCATCGTATAAATGAATTTATGGGGATTTGATGTTCCAGCTATTCGAGAAAGTGAAGAATTTGCGGGGTCTGCCGGCCCTTCACAAGTCCGTCTGCGTCGTTAATGGGGATGTATCGTTACCAGGATTGGGATTGTCGCCCGAGGATAGACAAATGCTTTGCGAGAAGATCAGCATTGTTTACCATGGGGCAGCTACTGTGAGGTAATTTCTGGCATTTTAAAATGCGTCTGCTGTAGTTGAAATGAAAAATTTTCCTTTGTTTGTCATTTTTTCTAAATTAAAGAAATGAAGAAATAATTGAATTGTTATTTTTCTGCGGAAATTCCGGGAGCTAAATCTTCTAAATTGTTTTCAAACGTGTGAAAATTTTATTGAATTGCTTTTGGAATTCTGGAAGAATTCTCAAGCATGAATGTGATAGTTTTTCCTTAAAAATTGAAATTCACCGACATTTTCCCATAAAATAGCCATTTGAAATTCCAGAAAATTTTGAACAACTCAAATATAATTCTTATAAAATTTCTGAATTCAGTCGAATTCTCCAGCCAATTCACTGACTATTATATTGTGCCGTTTTGAAATTACCGTGAGGTAATTTCGGGCAATTTGAAATGCATCAATTGCAGTTGAAATGAAAAAACAAATCCTTTGTTTTTTATTTTTTTCGAATTACAGAAATGAAGAAATAATTGAATTTTTATGTTTCTGTGGAAATTTCTGGAAATAAATCTGCTAAATTGTTTTCAAACGTGTGAAAATTTTATTGAATTGCTTTTGGAATTCTAGAAGAATTCTCAATCATGAATTTTACATTTTTTTTTTTATCAAAATTTGCCGCCATTTTCCCATAAAATATACTTTTAAAACTTTTTTAGAACTCAAAAACAATCCTCATAAACCTCCAACAGAAATTCATCAGAATTTTCCATGAAATTCCCCGACTATTCTATTGAGCTCTTGAATTAAAACTTGTAAAAAACCGAAAAAAAAATCTGCAATTCGAACTCTGCATAAAAAAATGCTAGAATAAACTTGATACGGTCGCATCCGGAAACGTGGTATCAAGTAAAAACTGCAGTGCAAACACTTGTTATCAACTCGGTGTATTGAAATCAAAGCGAACTCCTTTCTCCTATAACTGCTGGTGTTGCATTTTATTCCCATGTGACTGGTAATATTTTACACGAAATTATTGCGCCCCCCGTGGAGGTAATAACATCGCATGATTCTCCAAACTCCCTGACCCCTCCTCCACCCCTCCCAAATTCTTTATTCACAGAATTATGTAACAATTGTTACAGATTCGACGAGCGTCTGAAGCGTGCTGTATTGCTGAATACACGTGGTACCAAACAAATGCTCGAATTGGCCAAAGAAATGAAACACTTGGAGCTATTTGCTCACATCAGTACAGCTTATTGTCACTTGGAGGAGAAAGTATGTACATGGGACTATTAATAACCATCAGTGACCCGTTTTGTAAACTTAACAATTGCAAAATGCAGCGTTGAATAGGGAATTGAGAGGGGACTAATGTCAGAGATGTTAAGGGGAGATCACGAGTGAAATTTCAAAATCGGAGAGGCTTTATTTATCGCGCTGATGAGTTTACTACTTCTGATTTAATGTAAAAAAATGAAAAACAATTAGGGGGTGATTTTTTGGTTGATGGAGACTTCGAATGTGTCCTCATGAGGCAATTCTCAATCGATTGACTTGAAATTTCGTTTACAAATACAGAATACATGCATAAATATTCATTTATTCATTTTTTGTTTTTTTTTTCTCGAAATCACAGATTTTTTTCATTTTTTATTTTTATTTTTCAATTAATGTTTACTATTCTTAATTTACTTGTTCTGCCGTGGATATATATCTCAGTATGTTTTGAATGCTATTATTGGGTTCAGCTGTTGGATTCGTGTTTCAATAAATAAATAAATATAAATCTTTCAGTTTTTCTCATTATATTCTGAATAAATCATTCGAAAAATCTGAAAAACTCCTACTTCAATGATTTATAATGTAGTTGAATATTACGATTTTTTCAAATCTTCACTTTAGCAAATTTGAGGAAAATTTTAAAACAAAAGTTATATTGCAAATTTGAGCAAAAACTTGAAACAAAAAAAATGTTCAGTTATGTTTGTGTACATATTATGCGTTTATGAATTAAAATTTGAGTCAATGGGCTGAGAATTACGTTGTAAGGACATTTTTCATGATTTTATTCCCCTAGTCTCTTCCTGATCAATAAAAAAATTAAAAACACAATTTTTTCCCGTTCTTTTATATTAAAACAGAAGTCGTAAACTCATCAGTAAAAATTTCAGTGAGTCCCCCCTTAAAGGAAATTTATTCTTTCTGCAGGTGCTCCAGGAGAAGCCGTACCCTCCGCCAGCGGATCCCCACAAGATAATCAAGTGCGTGGAGTGGATGGAGGACGACGTCGTCGAGGCTATGACCGATAAAATTCTGGGGAAATTGCCAAACACTTATGCTTTCACGAAAGCATTGTCCGAGGGACTTGTGGAGGAGGTCATGGCCGATATTCCAGCCATAATTCTTCGGTAATTGAGTTTTGCGTGTCATTTTCTGTGATGAAATCTTTATTTTTAAGCATGATGAAAAATGGAGAAGTAACAGCCGATTGGAAAAAACTGCATTCATCATTCTGACATTTTTAATCGGCTACAACTTAAAAAATTGATGTAAAATATTTTTTTTATTCAAACTTATGCAACATTTCCCTGAATTTCACAACAGATGTTGATTTTTCAATATAATTTATCATACTGAGTTATTCTCTGCTGTTCTTTCTCGGATTTTATTACAAAAAACATTTCAAAAATAAGGGAAAACGTTTGAAAATGAAATTTACCATTGAGGAAATTTCAAAATAATGATTTACGCAGAAAAATTTCAATCTCTTTTTCCTAAATAAAATAAATTATAATAAAATGAATTATTCAATTGCAGCCCAAGTTGATTTTTCGATATATTTATCGTACTAAAAATTTAAAAAAAATAAAAAAATAAAAAAAATTATCATACTGAATTATTGTTTGCTGATTTTTCTTGGATTTTATTACGAAAAACATTTTAAAAATAACGGAAAACGCTTGAGAATGAAATTTTCCACTGAGAAAATTTCGAAATAATGATTTACGCACAAAAATCTAAATCTCTTTTTCCTCAATAAAATAAATGATTCGGTTGCAGCCCAAGTATCATAATACCAGTGTGGAAGGAGCCCCTTCCCGGCTGGACAGACAATATAAACGGACCAACAGGCCTCCTAATTGGTGCAGGAAAAGGCGTAATAAGAACCATGTACTGCGACGAGCGTGGTTACGCCGACTACCTTCCTGTTGACATAGCAGTCAATGCCATACTCGGTGTATCATGGAACTTCATACACACCAAAGACCAGAGGAGAGTTTACAATTTAACGAGTAGCCACGAGTTCAAAGTCTCCTGGAGGGAGATTATTGAGCGTGGTCGTAAAATAACGGAAAAGGTTCCGCTGAATGGTGTTGTTTGGTATCCAGGTGGTAGCATGAAGAAATCACGCTTTATTCACAATATATGCGTTTTATTTTTCCACATGATACCGGCTTATTTCATCGATACTCTGATATTTCTAGCTGGTCATAAACCCATGTAAGTTGCATTCATCAGGGGATATTGCCAACATCAGACCGGGGAAAGGCTATTTGGAGTGTTCTGCCTTTAAAAAAAAATAGCGAATTCGATAGAAAATTCTATTGGATTTCGATATTTCGATTTAAAAATCAGTAATTTCATTTTTCTACCCAATTATATCCAGTGAGAAATTTGCTATGAGAATTTCTCTAAGTTTCTTCCACTCTATTTCTGTTTTTTATTAAAATAATTATTAAAAAAGTAAACAAAAACACTTGAAAAATTTGAACTGAAGGATTTCTATGGAAAATGTCTCAATAGAATAAGTTATGCAGAAAAATCGAATGCTATTGATTTTTTTTCTATAGAATATTTCATTGAGCATTTCTTTATCACTTCAAATAATTCATGTTCTCAAGACGTATGGAAAAAAATGAATAGAAAAACCTATTTTATTAGAATTCAACAAATTTCAATAATATTCTTTTGAATTGCAATAGAAATTTAATAAAATTCATGACCGAAAGCACTGGGTTCCTCTACTATTTTTTTAAATCTGAATAATGAACTTGAAAGACGATTTTATCAATTCATCATTCATCTCCTCCTGTAGAATAGAATCTAATCATCAACACGACTTGACTCTGCACTGTCATCTCATTTTTTATTCAGCATGTGCCGAGTACATCGAAGAATCAACAAGGGCTTCGAGGTGTTCGAGTACTACGCCAACAATCAATGGGACTTTGAAAACCACAGCATCGAGGTTGTTAGGGATAATTTCAATGAAAGAGAGCGCAAGAGTTACCAGCTCAACGGGGATGACATGGATTTGGATGCCTACTTCGAGGCCTGCATCAGAGCTGCACGAATTTACATCCTCAATGAGCCTCCCGAGACGCTACCTGCGGCTCGGAGGCATATGCGAGTGTAAGTAGCCCATCTCCCATTTTTAATTCGCTTCATAATTTGTGGGACACACGGAAAATTCACGTGACAAAATTGTGAAATGATGCAGATTATTTTTTACTTCGAATTAATCTGCATTATTTCATGGATTTTTTATTTCGATAAATCATGAAATAATGCAGATCAATATTTTATTATAATTTAATAATGAAAATCCATAAAATCTCATTTATGATTGAATAAGACAGATCAATACTTCATCATTCATTTGAAATAAAAAAGCAAGCATCTTATATTTACCATCCAGCAACAAAAAAAATAATGAAAAACCTCAATCAATTTCTGACTTGAGTATTCGCTAATAACCTAGGAATCAAATAATAATAGGAAAATTTTCCTGAAGAAGTGTTTTGCATAGCAAGATATTACAAAAAAATCCTCAACAGAATGTTTTCATTCCCTTCTTCTCAGAAAAAAATGAAGGAGATTGATTGATCGTTTTACGACTTCACTAATGAACCTGTACATTTTTCCCAGGATGTACTGGGTGGACGTTTTCACGAAGATAATGGTCTTCGTCCTTCTGATCTACACCCTGTGCAGCTGGAGCGACAGCTTCAGAGCATTCCTCATCGGTGGCTGGACAGTCGTTGCCAACGCCATCGACGTTTGAAGTTACAAAAACATGTAGCACATTTCCTCTCTATTTTCTACTATATACTGTAATTTTTGTTATCAGTACCGACTCATTGTAATTAAAATAAAGTGAATGGATACATGAATTCATTTGCATCATGGTTATTCGATTTTTCCCACTCCAATGAGAATATATTTATTTTTAAAATAACTTGTGAAAATTCGTGAGGCATTTAAATGAGAAACTTCTTTTTTTTTTGTCAAACGCAAGTGGTTTTTATTTTTATTTACTTTTTCTCTTTTCAACGTTGGTCAATGGTGTTAAACTGACTCTTGTACTGGTGGTTCATAGCCTTCGGGTCTGTCTACTTTGGAGCCAGCCTCACCAGGCTCACCACTCTTGCCACCTCCATCACCGTGCAACTCGAGGAGTTTACTCAGCTCGAAACGGGGCTTCTTCAGTACCTTCACCTTGCGGATGTAGACGTCGTGGAGGGGGTAGATACCCTGGCATGCCTTCTCAATGTCCTTGGCGATGGCGTCGGGGAGGAGTTTGCTGACGACACCCTTCAGGTCACTCTTGGCGATGTCGTCGGTGATCGTGGAGACCATCTTCCTTCTGATGTTACGGACCTGGTGGATTAAGCTTTCGGTTAATCAGAGATGTTGATAAAATGGGAAAATAAGTGGATAATTAACATGTTTCTTAAAGTTTAGTTAAATACTCTGGAGATGTATTTTTGGAGAGATCTTTTAGTAGAATTGAATGAGAATAAAAGGTTTTTTACCATTTTTTCAGTATGTTCAGAAATATGCAGCAAAAACTGAACTATGAGTGGAATTTTATTATGGAGTTGACATTAAAAAATCTGAAGAAAAAATTTAAAATCTATTTTTTAATAACGTTCATAAAATGAGGGAAAAACTTCAGATTTTGAAGATTACATTTTTTATAAATAAACTATAAAAAATATAGATTTTCTACCTAAAAATCATTCTTGTAACTCTTGAGAAAATTCTCAATCTTCAGAATTTTATTCAAAATCAATTTCATTTAGCAAAAAATTTAACTTTGCAAAACAATGTTCATTATTTATTCATAAAATGTTTTTTTAAGAGAAATCTTCTGCTAATTTCATTTTCACTCAATTTAGTTGACCAATTTTAATATTAAACACTTTAAATTAAATTAATTACGAAACTGGGATATTTCTAATTCGATTTCAACATCAATTCCATCTAAAAAATACCTCGAAATCTAAAGAATTTCTCCGGTTAATGATATTCACAAAAAATATTCTTTCTGAATGACTTGGAAATGTACTGTCGCTCCACAATATATCACCTTTTCATGAAATAATTCGAGAAGGCGTGGTAAGATGTGCGCTTTGATATATGCAACTCAGTTTAATATTCCTAAAATTGTGATTTAAAAATATCAAAGAATATGAATTGCACTGGAGTTTCAACGCGAATAATTTCGAATGGATTTACCTGGGAATGTTGGGCGTAGCACGTTTTCCTGGTGCTAAGCTGATCCTTGTTGGTGAAACCAATGCAGAATACTCTGAGGAGGTACCCATCAGTGGTTTTGACATCGACATTAGCCTCGATGAGTGTCTGCCACTTCTTGACCATTGAACGAAGTTTGTCAGTGGTCAGGTCCATGCCATGGAAATTGGTGAGGACTGAGCGGTTCTGCACGTCCTCAGCAATGAGCCTGAATTTACGGAAGGACCTCTCAGCATCGTGATCGTTCTGGAGGTCAGCCAGGGACACCTCGAATACACGTCCCTTCAGACCCTCAGAGGCAATCTCTAAAAGTTAACAATTTTTTTATCAAACTCTCTTCATTAGGACTTAATGACATCAGAGATTGACATTAAAAAAATTGCCATTATTCATGTTTTATTATCCCAACAATGGTGAATAAAAAAATTAATTGTGATTTCTTTTGCAATCGGTAATTGAAAGAAACTCTTTTTTCATTATCGTCTCAATGAAACAAATGGTCCATTAGGACCATTAAATCAACTGAAATTAATTATATATTGCTGTTAAATTAAATTGTCCATTCTTTCTTTGATTTGGATCGTCCCAATGAAATCTGGATTATTTTCATTCTCTCACATTTATTTTATATGCAACGTTTTTTAATGCAATTCTTCATCGACAGCTGAATGGAAATATATCAGATTTAATTACTAATCATCATAATAATGAAAAATATCCAATTATAATTAGCAAGTGATTAATAAAGTGAAAGTTTTGAATGTAATTACTCATTGATGATGTAATGAAAAATAGTTTCTTCTTATTATCCACATGTATTTAGACATAAAAATTACCAAGAATAATATTATTGCTAATCTCAAATCAAGTGTAAAAATTCAACAAAGAAACGCGGAAATGGCTAATGGAATTAATAATAATTATTAATGTTTCAACGGTGAATTCAGTCGTTACCCTAGTCATAGTAACGCTGTGGTACCTAATTGAATTTATCTCGCAACTATAAACGTCACAGAAACGATGTGCCTAGTTTCTGTGAAGCTGGAGTTGCCTCGTTATTCAATAATAAGTTTGACTTACTGGTCCCCTGGGTCCTGTTTACGAGGGTCTTGCCCACCTGGCGGGTGGTGAACATGGACGGTGCTTTGACATCGTACCAATCCTTACGGGTGAAAGGATCAACACTGCAAAAATAATAAAAATACGTTAATTAATTTTTTTTCACTGTATTTTTATTCATTTCATATGATACAATTGAAGAGAAAAAACGAGACAATTCATGCTCAAGAATTCTCATAGGAAAAATTCCAACACAAAATAAAATAATCCACAGAATAAAATTTAAAAAATCATGCTCAAGAATTTTTATACAAAAAACCTCAAGATAATGAGTCACATAGAAAAATCAACATTTATAAACGAATGTCTATCAAAAAATACTCCCCAAAGCTGCGTAATTTTCGGTAAAACAGTTCCAAGAAAATTGTCTCATTTTTTAAATAAAATTCTAATAAAACTCCAATAAAATTTCTCAGAGAAAGATCTAGGTATTTCAATCAAATGTTTTCATACGTGCATAACCTCAAATACTTCAACAACAATCTTTCACCCACCAACAATGAAATTGCCCCTCAAAATGGAACAATCAAACAATTATTAACGAATCATAACGCCAATTATCTAAATGAGAGCATGAAACCCCTGAAATCACGAAAATCCTGGTGACTGACGGCATGTCGACCTGTCGGTGGACAGGACGGGCCCTCCCGTAATCCACTTTCATCGCAAACATCACAAATATTAAATTCCCGAAGTGAACATTTTCCATCGCGCAATTAAATCCTGAACATGCCAGTAGTAATATTAATTCACTTACATCTTCTTTTTAACTCCCTTTTTGCCACCTTTCGAGAGCCCCTTATTTTTCCCCACCGCCATGATTAAGTTTACACACGGAAAGAGGTTCACTTCAGCCCAAAACGGAAGTGCCTGAATCACTGGTGCCCAGACTCGCCGGTAGGCGACGAATTACTGGAATTTGATTGGTGGGCGAAACGGAAATCCCCCAGTGCCGCAGCTGCACGATTTTTCGTGGGGGGCAGAGGGGGACGAACACTAATATAAATATTTTTTATTTTTCTGGGTCAGATGTAACAATATCTCGCGAATTCGCTCACTAATTGAGCAGGATTAATCGTAAATAATGAGGATATGGGTCGGGTGTTGAGTCGCTAATTAAATCGAAGGACTAGTGAATTAATCGAATTAAGAGAGGATTAGCCTAGACATCGGTGAGCCAACCTCTGCGTATCTGGGTTGTAATCATGAATCTGCAGACACTCTTCCAAGACTTCAATCCGAGGTAATTTATTGTTCATGGATTTATGCTTGATTTTGCGGGCGGTAGATCGTTTTTCATGATTCAATTGCTGGAGATGTTGGAGTGGAGCTTTTTATCGGGATTTTAGCTCCAGTGGGGATTCGTCACAGGTGTAAATCGTGGAGAGGTCGTACACACGTTGCCATTCAAGTAGATTGACGTGATTTGATTTTTGATTGATTTACATTTGGAATTTCCAGTGAATTTCCAGTTTATGTTCGTTAATATTTATAATAATTCGTTGATTTTATTCTACAAAAAAAGTTTTTATGTGAATTTTTATAGTCTACACTTCTAAGATTTCAATCTTCGCTAATTTATTGAATGAGTGAAATAGGAACAGTCGATTTTACTCCGGAGTACTTTGGGTATATCTGGGCATCTAGGGGAAATGATGATTTTTTTGTGAAAATCTTTTTTGCAGATCTCACTCTGTTCTACAAAAAAGCCTTCACGTGAATTTTTATATCTTTTTTAGATTCAGAGGTATTCCTCGACAGATGATCTTCAAGTGAAGTTGAATTATTCTGTTTCACCACTTCACCTGCTGATTTCGTTTGTAAGCAGATGATGATGAGAATGAGAATTGCAGTGCAAAAATTCAAATCACAATTATCTAGTGTTGATGATAACACTTTCATTAGCATGAAAATATTTATCACAATTTTCTTTCCAGTGAATTATCAATTCTTGTTCGTTGAAATTGCGATTTTTCTGATGAATACATCCACGTTTAATGACTAACAAATTTGCGTTTAAATATAAAAATAAAACTTGATTTAATAAAACTTAATTTGATAACTAACAAATTTTTAAAAACTTGCAAATTTTTGTTGCAGTAAATTTCTAGTGCACACATGTCTCATGATATTCACCATTCTCTTCGCCCTTCGTCTCGACGGATACATCGAGTGGAGTTACTGGTCGATATTCAGCCCAATATGGTTTTGGAAGGGCATGGTGATTCTGGGGGCCACTGTGGGAAGTTACGTGTGGCTGAAACATCCACACGCCAGGCTCGAGGGCGATGCATATGTCCACTACAAGGCCATGCTGATTACATTGGCTCTACATCTCATTCTACTCATGTTCGAACTTTTGGTGTGCGATAAACTCGAGTCCGAGAGACACCTGTGGATACTTGTATTCATACCTTTGATTTTCATATCAATCGTCTCTATTGCTGTGAGTATCCATTTTATCGAAATTGGCTGAAGTCAGAAATCATAAAAAATTATAATTTGAAGTTTAACTGCGTCATAAATCATTGACGTCGGCGTTTCTCAGATTATTCAAACAATTTATTCTGAATATAATGATGAAAAATGTTTATTGAATCAGTGACTCGACCAATTTTTCAGATTTTTTATCTGCAGAAATTACGAAAAAAATGCAAATTTTCGTTTAGTTATTTTTCTTATTTTTTATGTTAAAACTGAAATAGTAAATTCTAAGTGAGTTCTCTCGTCAATGCCCCCCCACAAAAACCTTTATCAACAAATTATCATCAAGAATGCTATATTCTCCATTTACATTTTGCCACAGGTCTGCATTTGGGCTGTGAAACACGATCGTTCCTTCGAGCTAGAGCTCTTCTGCGCGGTCAATGTTCTCCAATTCATCTTCCTCGCCCTTCGCCTGGACGGTTTCATAGGCTGGAGTTGGGAGGTGGTATTTGTACCGCTCTGGGCTCTCCTCTGTCTCTCCCTCGTTGCTGTGCTCTACACCATTGTCTTCGCAGCAGTTCTCCTCAGGGCACCCCAGGTCAATGCTCGAGTCAGGAGGACATCTCTGAATTCAGCTCTGGCTTACACATTTCTCGTCGTTC
The DNA here is from genome assembly GCF_001412515.2 of Diachasma alloeum. NCBI lineage: Eukaryota > Metazoa > Arthropoda > Insecta > Hymenoptera > Braconidae > Diachasma > Diachasma alloeum. The sequence goes on along the minus strand of NW_021680497.1, from coordinate 763,323 downwards.
CAATACTAGTCTTTCAAGTCAGTATCATGTCGAAAAACACTTTTTATCTGTTCATTTTGCCTAGGGAAGCGTTTTTGTTCATTTTGCCTTCGAGTGGAAATTTTTCAAATTTAAGTTTTGCAGTTTTTGGTTTAGATTAAGCCGTTAAGATCCAAAACGTTTGAAAATACTATTTTTAGACCCTGTCCGTATGTGTGTCTGTGACCAAGTTATTCTCTAATTGTTCGCTAATGAACCGATGGAATTCAATCATTTTTATTTTCAAATGAAGGTAATGTTTGGACAATATGAATACTAAAGTAATTTCCCACTTGTTTTTTTTTTATATTTGCAGGTACTGCTAGCGAACAAATTGGATGGAGACACTTCGTTCAACTATACTACAGTCGCTGCACCCCTTCTCCTCTCGCATGTGACGCTCATATTGATGTCGTTCGGTGCTAAAGGCGGAAATAGATGTAAGCAAAAATCATAATTATGAAATTATTCTTGGAGATGCCTAAGTATACTTGCCATTTTCTTTTTTTTTTAAAACGTTTGTTTTGCGTTGAAACATTGGAGTTTTCACTCAAGAGAATTACAAATTCAAAACTTGAATCATTAATTAAATTCTGAAGGTGTAAATTTCATTTTTAATCGTTAGAGAGTATTTTTGTTGATTGAAAAAAATTAGAAAGTCGACAATTTGACTAGAAATTATAGCATATTTGAAAATTTTCAACTTTTGAATATAAAGACTTTTTTTTACAAGTCATTCATAAAGAACTTTCTACCTCAAAAATAATATTTTCAAAATCTAAATAAATTTGGTCATATTTATAATTTTACTAGGAAGTTTAAACATTTTTTATCATTCATATTTAAGAAGCGAATGTTTTAAAGAATAGGGAATTTATGATTTTTAACTCTGACGTTTTTGAATATTTGCACAAATGGCAAAAAAGGAAAACAACAACTCACCATTTTCCCACTGAATTATCAATCACTTAAATTCACCAAATCAAACCAAATTAATCAATTCAACGATTTTATTTCTCAGGGTGGTTTGGACTGCGAAAAGACTTTTGTCATTTCCTCCTCGGTCTCTGTCCCCTCCTCCAGGAATACGGAAACATCTCTTATCAATCACGAACAGACCGCGATCAGCCCCCATCCGAGCCGATGGTATCCGAAAAAGGCGAGAAACACATAAAGAAGATCGATCTAATGAAGCCAGTCGTGCCTATCGTATCCATAGACCTACCAGATTGATATTTAAAAATTTTTCGTTCTCCATCCCAGCGATAACAATTTCTGTCGAGTCGCACAAGGCCGTGACAGGCTCTTTTCTAGAGATTCATCAGTTTCACAAGTCATTTGTGAAAGCTGAAGACAGACTGACTGATGTATTCAATAAAACATCACGATTTAATAACTACATCGATGGGGGTAGTGAGAGGGTCTTGATGACTCGATAAATTTTTTTGAATTTGTTTCACGGCTTTATTGGGGTTCTGCATGAGGTCTTTTCATCTGTTCATACGAATATTCTGTTAAAAATGCTATTTTTTTTTATTACAATTTTTTGAGTTTTTGAATTTTTTTCTCAAAATTGGTAAAGGTGATAAATTTAAAAAATAGTAACATTCAACTGCATCATACATCATTGAAGGAATTTTTTTTCAAATTTTTCGAGTGTTTTATTCAGAATATAACGAGAAAAATCATAAAACGAATTGAAAAAAATCATACTTCAATGATTCACTATGTACTTTAATTGAAATATTTTTTATGACTTTTCACCTGTAGAAATTTCGAGAAAAAAATTTAAAAAAGTGCGAAAATTCAAGTCAATCGATTGAGAATTGCGTCATAAGGACACTTTTCAACTGAATTAGTAATTTAAAACTGAATTAGCAAACTCATCAGAATGATAAATAAAGGCCCCTGCAATTTTCCCGAGTAACTTCCGCATTTTTCAGCATAAAAAAAAATACGTATCCCGTATTTATTATTAAACATCACATTTCCCAATTTTTTGAATGAAAAAATTTCGTGCAGCAGCCTCACTGCAGGGTAGCCGTCTTGATATTGTACTGCCTTATTTTACAAAAAAAAAAATCGTCGAATACGTTGGAACAGGGCACCTGTGACAATTAATAATTATGTTCATGTAACCATTTCGTTTATCTTCGAATGATTATTATATTTCTGTGGAATCCGCTGTCCTCCATCTCTATTCATTGATCAATTAAGACATTAGTTCTAATAATTTCGACTTTTGATTGAAGCTTTACTAATATAAAAGAACAGACTAAGCTGGTATCAAATATTGTGTTATCAACGTATTCCATTCTCTGTTAATTAATTTTTCTACTTGTCGATGTTTTTTTACGCTTCTGAGGCTCCACGCGACATGAAAAATTTATACATAATTTGAGTTGTGGTCGTGGACAATCATTTGTTGTTAATTTTTCAATGTACCAGCTAGTACATAAGACTGAGAGCCTTGCGACAGTAATCTAGTATTATCAGTAGAATTAACGAGGGACTTGTGAGGAGTAACATGAGTGTGGCATCAATAATTGGTGGAGTTCAATTGTGAGAAGTTCATTATTCATTAGACACTGGTGTAACGGTAACTGTACAAATATCATTTTGTAAATAATAACATGATTTGTATGTAAATAATTTTATGTACATACATAATACAGCATCTGTACACGTTTATTGATGATAAATGTGGGGTGGTTTATGAGAACTGATGAGATATTTCCTTAATGATAAGTGATTTTGTGTTTGTGAACGTCAGAGCTGGGAATTATTCAAGTGAAAACGAATAGAAATAGTTTTTATGGCGGATGATTACTCCAAATTCATCAATTTGGACTATTAAATACTTTTTATTTGTTCCAAATAATACTTTATCGAGGTCTACTTCTGAATAGAATATTTCTACAGAACAAAATGAAAGAATTTGTTCAGGTAGTTTAAAATCTATTCATTTTTCCAGTCAATTTGGTTTTTTTGAGAACGTGCGGAAAGCTTCTGAAATTGGAATGGAAATCGGTAAAAAAAGGAAAATTACCTTTGTCATGAAACAGTCAATATATTTTTACTAATAAATCTGCAGTTTGCTTCCGAATGTATTTTAAGGATATCCAAGTATTTTTTTCAGTTTGGTACAGACAAAAATCATGAGAATTCAGCGTCATTCAAATTGCATTTTCCATGGAATTATTATTTTTTTAAACATTCGTTGTTCATAAATAAATAATTGAAATTGTTTAAGCTTCCGGAAACCTTATTTTTTATATGACGCGTGGGTATTAATAAAAAGGTGTTTATTAAAATAAAATGGAACGATAGAAAATTAAATATGTCAACACAAAAAACGAGAGAAAAGAAGGAATGTTCAAAGGATATATTCAGATGGAAAAAAAATGAATGCATGCCAAATGGAATGCACTCTAAATGGGATAAAAACATTCATAACAAAATGAATAAATGTTTTACAATTCCGAACAAATGATTTTTATGGTGGAAAATTGATTGTTCATAAATTACTCCATCAATCTTTCTTCAAAAGTAAACTTTCTAATTTTTTCAGACTACAAAATATAAAAGCATTTCGCTGGAGAAAAAATAGCCAAGTACCTGGATATCCTTAAATTGAATTTAATGATTCATTGCATTCAGCATTGTCCCAACTTAAAAATTTTTTCCCTTCCTCTGAATATTGGTTTCACAATAAATTTCTGAAACTAATATTAAAACAACAGATTAACCAACAAACGATGCAAACCCGGTCAAGATGGCATTGGGAAGAATATTTTAAATTACAATTGGATTAATTTACAATCCTAACTACTAGACCATACCGGATTAGTTATATTAATTTATAATTATTTTATGTCGCGCCGTGCAATAAGTCGAGTTTATCGCACGCTGCGCTTCGCGCAGCTTGCTCAAAACTCGACTTCTGCACGACTTGACATAAAATATTATAGAGCACTCGGTAATAAATTTCGTTTTCAACGAATGTGTGTACAGACCTCGCCTTCGGCTCGGCCTGTAAACTACACATTCGTTGAAAACGAAATTTGTGCCCTTGTACTCTAATGTACTATTTTAAAATTATCGTTGAAAAACAATCGATCACACCCACACAAATACACATACTAAAAATAGCATTCGAACCCCCGATGCCAAAATTAGTTATCCTGAAAAAAATCGGAAATTTCAAATTCGACGAATATAATGTTTCCATTCGAAAAATGCATTCCACTGCATCTTCACCAAGGTGGCACATACTCCGGTGTCCACGATCTCCCCAGTGACGAGGACACGCTGGACACAGCATCGGCAACATCGAAATTCTCATCCTCGATGAGAGACGTTTCCCACACGTACAGAATCTGGAGCCGTTGCTTACAGATTTTCGCGAATTGCACGAGTGCTGAGCAGCTGAATACGAAAAAAAAAACATCATCCTTAATGATACGTTCAGGGCCCATAATGACTTACGTAACTTCGCAATCACCGAGTCCTATCGCAGATAATTCGGGGCAGTCCCTCGCCGTGGTCAGCAACTCATTGTCGATGACTCCTGAGCTGCAGGAATTAATCACCAGTTCCACTAATCGAGGGCAGTTCTCACTGACTCTGCGGATGACGTGGGACGAGGGAGATCCCCCCAGGTACAAGTGGGTTATCGGGGGTGCGAGGACTACCTCGTAGTCCTCGTCGTCCTCGAGGTAACAAGTCCTTAAACATGATTGATTATAATTATGCGTGAAAAATTTAATGAAGGAAATGAATGCTTTCTCTGAGGAATTCTATTCGAATTTTGTTAGACTTTTTAAAATTCTGTTACTGCTTGCATAAATTATATTCAATATTATTTCAATAGATGTTTTTTCTCTTGGATTTTATTACGAGAAACAGATAAAATAAAGCGGACACATTTGGAAAATTTATACCCAAAAATTTCTGTTGAAAAATCAACATTTATTGACACTTTTTAACGAATTTTAATAATTAAAATAATAAAATCTGTAATAATGAATAATGGATAATAATAGTTTTAATAAATGTTGATGAATAGTATTCAAATAATAAAATAATGTAAACTAAGCAATAAACACAATGAATGGACATTGGGATTGATTTTTTTTCTAGAATTGTTTAGAGAAAGCATTGGAAATCTCTATTGAATTTTTTATTTTTATGGCACGTCCTCAGTACTTATTGATTAGTATCGCTTACATAACGAGATTCAAATTGGGTGAATGGGTTTGTAGAGCGGTCCACGCTGTGTCGCTAATCCTCGCGAGGGGCTTCGTGTCTGAATGCGCCTCGATTCGCATCGTCTGTAGGGACACATTTTCCCGCGCTATCACCCGCAGGAGGTCCTCGGTCAGTTGTGAATAGGATAGGCATAACTCGCGGAGGCTGTAGCCCTCCTTAATTATCTTCGCGAGATCTAGAATTCAGGATTTTTTTTAGAGCACCAATAGTTTCAGTTTTATGGAACTATCGAGTTGTAAAACGGAATCCGTTGGTTCGTTGATTTATTTGTTATAATCATATAAAAATATATAATAAAAAAAAATATATATATATAAAACATAAATATATGTTGATATATTTTTTATAATAATAATAATAAATATAGTAATAATAATAATAATAATAAATATAGTAAGTTTGGGAATTTTTGCGTTTCTGGTGTTAAAAAGTTTGGAATTCGCTTGAATTTCCAATGAAATTTGGAATTATATTTGAGATTAGATTTTTCACTCTAAAACGAATTCCATGTTCATTCGCTGAAAATTACTACTGAAACTTCAATTTCTTGTCATTATCTCCACTAAATTTAAAATATTAAGCAAAATCTGAACGTAAAAAATTAATCCATTTTATCTTATGAAATTCTTGAGAATTTTTTAAAATAATTTGCGATATGTTTCGATATATTTTTTTTAACAGCAATACATAATATAGTAAGTTCGGGAATTCTCGGCTTTCTGTTGCTAAAAAATTTGGAATCCTCCTGAACTTCCACTGGAATTAGAAATGATACTTTTTTCCCTCAAATCGAATTCAATGTTAATTTCCTAAGAATTACTACTGAAATTTTAATTTTTTGTCATCTCCCCTAAGTTTAAAGACATTCAGCAAAAACTGAACATAAAAAAACAAATTCATCTTCAATTTCCCGACTCAATACCTAAATTAATAAATTTTCTTTAATACCATCGGCTGAAATTTTCGATGAATCCTCTACCCGCAATCTCTGAAGTTTCCTCAAGTCCTTGAGCACCTCATCCCGCCAACAATTAGAATCTTCGGAATTTTCCTCGATGACTAGGGACTCGAAATTGAGTTTATCTGGGGGCAAAGTCGAGAATGTTTCGGAAATTTTTTCGCATTCCAGCATTGTGGAGAGTTGGGTCACTGAGAATCTGTAAATGAGAGACGATTAGAGACGATCGTCGAAGACTTGAGGAGTCGAATAAAATGCACTCGACCGTCGGACTCAGGCGACTGAACTCGCGGGATCCCCGCGATGTACTGAATGCAGCGGTGGTCTCTTCGCTGTAAAATTGGGTTTGGCAATGGTGACTTTGCGCATTGGTTCAATTCGAACAATCGTCCATGGGGTAGCGGGGGAGAAAGGATTTGAAAGGATACGAGGGCTCCGCCGAATCGGTGGTGGACGACGTGACGCGTGATTCGCGGTAAAAGGAGTTTTTCGCGCTGGGAATTCATGGACCAGGCGGGGGGAGTCTAGTAGGCCGTTCACGTGAACGGCCCTGACACAGTTGCACTCACGTGTGCAATGTACGATCATACCTGCGCAAATCGAGGGACTTGATAAATCGAGAAGTTAAGGGTGAAATAAATAATGATAAAGTTTATGAAAAAATTTAATTTAAAAATTCTAGCGATTTTTCTTGGACATTTTATTTCAATTCTCTGGAAATACTATGAGCAATTTTATTTTGGGAATAGATGTGGGTTTTCCTCTATATGCCATTCTGTTTTGATTCATTCAGGGATTTGATAAATCGAGAAGTTAATGGTAGAATAAATAAGGATAATGTTTATGGCAAAATTTAATTTAAAAATTCTAGCGATTTCTCTTGGACATTTTATTTCAATTCTATTGAAATTATATGAGCAATTTTATTTTGGGAATAGATATGGGTTTTCTTTTATATGCCATTCTGTTTTGATTCATTTAGGGACTTGATAAATCGAGAAGTTAAGGGTGAAATAAATAATGATAAAGTTTATGAAAAAATTTAATTTAAAAATTCTAGCGATTTTTCTTGGACATTTTATTTCAATTCTCTGGAAATACTATGAGCAATTTTATTTTGGGAATAGATGTGGGTTTTCCTCTATATGCCATTCTGTTTTGATTCATTCAGGGATTTGATAAATCGAGAAGTTAATGGTAGAATAAATAAGGATAATGTTTATGGCAAAATTTAATTTAAAAATTCTAGCGATTTCTCTTGGACATTTTATTTCAATTCTATTGAAATTATATGAGCAATTTTATTTTGGGAATAGATATGGGTTTTCTTTTATATGCCATTCTGTTTTGATTCATTCAGGGACTTGATAAATCGAGAAGTTAAGGGTGAAATAAATAATGATAAAGTTTATGAAAAAATTTAATTTAAAAATTCTAGCGATTTTTCTTGGACATTTTATTTCAATTCTCTGGAAATACTATGAGCAATTTTATTTTGGGAATAGATGTGGGTTTTCCTCTATATGCCATTCTGTTTTGATTCATTCAGGGATTTGATAAATCGAGAAGTTAATGGTAGAATAAATAAAGATAAAGTTTATGGCAAAATTTAATTTAAAAATTCTAGCGATTTCTCTTGGACATTTTATTTCAATTCTATTGAAATTCGATGAGTAATTTTATTTTGTCAATGAATGTCGATTTTTCTTCATATGTTATTCCATTTTGATTCTTTCTATGAGAATTCTGGGACATGAATTTTGCGAGTATTTTTTTTTAGCTGAAGAGAACAATTCATATAGAAATGAAAAAACAAAATTAGTTTACTTAATTGAATAGAAAATTGGATTCAATCGGAAATTTCGATCTCCTCTCAACTCCGGGATATTTATCTAAATACATTTGAAGAAGAAAATTCGTTCAACTTATTTTAAAAACAAATTCTATTTATTTTTCGTCGATTCTAATCGAAAATTCCGGAGCTATTCTGCGCATTTCTTGAACATTTCATGATCAATAGACAAAAATTACACTGGATTAAATTATAAAATTAAAATAAATCATAAAATTATTAAATTACGCTGAACCTCTCGTGAGTATGGGAATTACCGTTAAAAATGTCGACTGTTACCCATAGTCCTCCACTTTTAACTCAATAACCCATTGACGTCATGATCGATGAAGTTCACGCCGCGATGGAAAGATATCTGAGCGCTCTTGCACCCATTGCATTGCGTCAGGTTCTCTAGGCCGTGCACGTGTTCCGCGACTCACGCGGCGCACGCGATCGTTCGACGCACGTGACTACTTTGCCTATCGAAATGTGAGCGTTAGGCGCGCCTAGGTGAAAAACTTGTTTTCGATATTGTTGGCTCAGTGATCATTGCTGAAACCTTTATCAACGACAAATGATTTTATTCCCCTGGCGATCCAAGAGCGTCATTACACGGATGAAGAAATCGTACAAAAATTTTCTATACGGATTGCGTACAGAAATTCTATGGGATTTCCGTATATGATATTCGGACATTTCTATACGAATTATTTTTACATAAATTTTTGTTTTCATACGAAAGATGTCTAAACACAGAGAAAAACGTAGAGAAATGTCGCAACTCCATACGAAACGTTTCTATTCACTGAGAGAAAAACAAACAAGTCTTGTTTGGGCCAACAAAATCGCTAGTTGAAAATTGGAAAAAAAGAATTTATTTGGTTCGAATTTGAAAGTCCCAAACATGAATAATTATTCTGCTTTCGACAGCAACGAAATATTTGGCTCAAGAGGCGGATAATTCACACCAGACGGTGCCTTTTCAGGATGAAAATATCTCATACAGACGAAAATTTATCAACAAATATTTTATCCCTAAATTACAAGATTACTATCATATCATTATTATTGTTTCATTTAAGGGTTCACTTCTTGTCTGTGATTATTAGACAGCCGAAACGAAAAACTACTATCCCTTGTTGCGCATAAAACAAAGATTTTTCGGGAGCAAAATACGTCTGGGATTATCGCATAACGAAGGAGTAGTGCTGGAAATGACATTTCTTCCATGTACAGAAAATGCAATTTTTTTTTAACTACTAAATCTATTTTTGCGACAAAAATTTTTCATTCCGGCGCACTCTCTGCATGTTTGGCACAAAAAATCCTTTTTTGACAGTTTTCAAAAAACTATTTTCTTGGCATAAGTAAGACTTGTTTGACCAAACCCATAGCAATCGTAAAAAAATAATTTGTGTAAAAAATATCCGTGTATAAATATCCGAATATCATGAACAAAAATCCTATCGAAATTCTATGCGCTATTCTATTTTTTTTATTTATTTTTTATTGTTTTAGAGTGCTGAAACCCATACATTAGGTTATTTACACTTTCATATATTAATCAATATTAATTCAATTACGTCTTCTTATTACACATTACTTAGATTAAACCTGGATTTTACAGTCTTTTGGGTATTTNTTCTATACGATTTTTTCATACGTGTACAGCCACGCTGTAGCGTAGTTGTTGCGGGGTTGATTACGAATTTTCATTTTCAGGGCTAAAAAAGGGTGAATGATATCTGGATGTACCATAAAAGTTGATAGATGAACTATTTATTCATACTCGCACGATTAATTGCATTGTTTTTAATCAATTAGATGAAATCAGTGTTACTGTATAGAATGTTGATAATAGAAGCCCATATCACTGCAAAAAGTGGGCACTGAATTTCAGTACCTCTTCCTTGATTACTCTATTTTTGTTTTCGTTTGTTTTATTACATCTTCTCGCTTTAAAAATTCCAAAAAGGCTGTTTAGAGGGCTGTTTTTCCCAATTACACGAAGTAACAAACTGTCTCGAGGGACAAATGAATAAATGAGTCATTTGTGTGGCGCCAAATTTCTATGTATTCTGTGGATTCAGCTTTGTAGATGCTTCTGGAGTTATTCAGACTGCAAAATATACCGCAGACAGACATGATACACCGGATGTTATTGCTGCACGTGGAGAGCACCTCAAGGCAATTGCAGAAGCTCGAAAATGACAAGAGTTGAAAAGCCAGAAACCGCATTGAGAAATAGTGAAGAGGAAATGTTGAGAATTTTCGGAAATAGTAATGAACAAGAGAGATTACATATGATGCTGCCGGACAGGAAAAAAATAGTACAGATGCACGGAGAGAAATATTCAATAAAAATGACGTATCTTTTCCGTAATTCCGGAGCAAAATGTGGGTGTAGGAAATTTTACGGAACTGTCGCGGAATTTTTCTGGAGCGTTCCGTAATTCTTATCCGAATCTCCTGTCAAAAATTACGATACCGTCACTTAAATTGTCTGAGTCGATTTCGTAATCAGTGAGTGAATTGTGAGTTCCGTAATTTTTACTGAACATTTCTCTCCGTGTGGATAGAAATACTGAATTTCCAGAGGAGGAAAAGTTCGAACGATCGGAGATTTCTCAGGTGAGATATAAATGAAGATATAGTCAGACTAAAATCTCCTTTCCCTTTGGAAAATTGGACTCCCGTTATTTTCATTGAAAACGCGAAAAATTCGTGATTTCAATGAAAATAATGGGAGTCCAATTCGCCCAGGGGTAAAGAAATTTTAGTTGGACTATAGATGAATCAGAAAAAACAACGAAAAACAATAATGATGTACAATGATATGTTAGCAAGCGTCAGGAGTATCGAATTCAACAGTCACAAAAACCAGTAACGTAAACCTTAAAAGCCGAATGGAAGTCGACCCAATGGAGCTCACGTTTATATAGTACAGCCTTTACCACAATCCTGCAAGGTCAGTGTAAAAGTTTTACTCTGAAATTTTTCCACTGTTTCATGCAGGGCCACATACAAGAGTAGGGGAGGCTGGGGTAAAACGGACACATTAGAATTTTTTCAAATTACTCATAACTCAGAAACAAATTTATCAATTCAGCTCAGTTTAGGCTCATCAGAGAGAAAAAGAGTTGTTCTTTGCACTGAAAAAAATTAATAAACTTCATCAACATTTCAGCTTGCCACTAACGTTTAAAAAAATGTCAGAAGTGTCCATTTTATCTCACCCTCCCCTAAAATACATCAGAGGATTTTAAAATACCTCAGCTAAAACATTAGCTGAACGGAGAATATGAGGGGAGATGTTGCCATTGTGTCTGCATTCATTGGACACTCGTCATATTCATCGATCCATAGAGAATCCATTCATCCGCATGTTCATTATATTATTATACCTGCCATCACTCAATTTTTCTAAGCCATCGATTTTTCAATTCATCACGAATGGTGCGAACAGAAGTTGTATTTCGATGAATACGACGTAATTAAATTTTTATCTTTGTTTGTTTTTTTCAATACAATTTTCTTTGAAACTTGATGATACTTCTTCTTTTATTTCCTTTTACAAAAATGAAACTAAGGTGAACAAATTTTTTTTCTCTAACCTATCACCATAATCACATAATGTAACATATAAAATATTAATGGCTCATGAACTGAAAATAGAATATTGACCATTTTCTACAATTAAGCAAGTGAATCTCATTAATTGTTTCCTTAAAATCCTTATTCTACATGTTCCGAAATAGTTTCTGTCTAACAATTGGAATAATTTCTACTAAATCGTGGATATTAAACTGACGATTTTTTTCCTAGTAATAATTCTCTTTGCTTCTTTTTACGTCTCTACTATCAGATGCATGTTGTAGATTTAAATAACACAAGATTATTCATTTAATCATTTTGTTGTTCCAATTCACGCAATTATTGATTTATTTATCTGCATTATATATAAATCTAATTATAATATGCATTTGATAATATTGATATTTTGCATAATGTGTGATATTAATTCTAGTACAGTCATAACATTTCGCGTGGATTACGCTCTCTCTATTTTCTACAATCATCGACTCGAAATTCTTTTTTTTCTTTACCAGCTCCGTCGTCATTCACTGAGGGGCTGAAAATGAATAAAAATAATGAAATTCTCTTTTCCATCATTAATCCTAATTCAAACTAATCTGCAATATGAACCCGTAATATATTTTTGTATATTATGCACATAATATTAAGTCAACTTATGATTTTATAATCTGTACTGGGCGGTATTTTATTCTCATTTATTATTTCAAACACGACCGACACGCTGTTTCATTTTTCTAACAGCAAGCAGCAGAAACGCCTGCATTGAAAACAATACGTAAATACACTTTCATCAAAAGGAAAAAAAATCCATCTCTTCTTATTAATTTTTCCTCCTTGTAATTAACGTTTCGTGTCTAGTCATATTTTCCGTAACTAAAGTATGAGGCGCCAAGATGTCGGCACAAAAATCTTCAACGTTTCAATCTATCTACTAACCGTTAATATCAATTGTCGCTATGTTTTAATCAATTTATTTAGTAATGTAAATTGACGCTATGTCCCTAAGTGTGTTTAATATTGATTTCATTTTAATTTTCAAATTGACATCTGCTCTTCAAATTCAACAATTATGGCGTTAATTGTTTATATATATATTTTTCATTCTCATTAGGTGATAAACTTGATGACTCATTCGCACATAATCATTCATCAATATGCTCGATCTACAAGTTGTCGTTCGAACGACTGCATATTTTTCATTTTCCAGTTTTCTTCACTTCAATAATGCATTAATTCTATTCTCGTAGTATAGCTCTGTTTCCAATTGCACTACCAATGGGGAGCTTTTTTGTGTGGGTGTAGGTGTTTCTCTTTTTTTTAATGTCAATTTTTTTCAACTGTTATCGATAAAGTCAAATGAATCGATGAAAACAGATATAAAAATAAACTAAAAACAACTCCACCATGCATCGCATTGTTTTCATTTGTCAAATGAATGATAAATAATGAATTCAGAAAGATCGTGAAAATGAAATATTTAAAAATGAAAGAAAATTAATGTGAGACGGGGAAACCGGTATGTCCGTTGTACATTTTAATTATTCAATGCGTTGATAATTTTTCCACTATTTTTCACATTATAAAAATAATTATCTTCCCACGGTTACAATTCTTAAATTCTGACTGCATTATTGAAAATGTTCTAAACCTTCATCGTATATATTAATTATCTTTTCTCATTAAAAATTGACTGTTGGAACGTTAAGACTCGGTGAATTCGGATATCATTCACGATTTATCTCGTGCATTTAATTATCTGATAAATTCAAGTGCACCCCCTTTTATTACGGCATATGAACTACTAATTCGAAATTCCCACTCAATATCCGTATAAACTATATTTGCTGTCAATTAATTTATAATATTTTTAATCGCTATATTTTTAACTCTTGCATTCACTCCATTTCTTTTACTCCTCACGTGTTTTTTTTCATTTACTTTATATTATATTATATCGTGTGATATTATTATATTATTAACGAACATATGAGATTTTCAGTTATGTGTGGCTCTAAGGCGCACGCGTACACACGAAGTACTGGAAAGGCTCAGGTTTATTCCTTGAACTTTTCAATGTGAACACTACAGCCGTTGGAGTAGAGGCCAGCGCTGGTCGTTTCGAACGAGTTACTCCACTGAAGATTTAATTGAGAAAATATAACGCAAGTCGAGGAAAAAAAAGATGAAAGCAGTAGGTGGATAGAGAAAAACATGAAACATATAGATATAGATACTGAGACAGAGACTGTATTAGGTACAATAATTATGTAATATTTATGAAATAAATATAGAGTAAGAGATTGAAATATTTCATAGCTATGGTTGATCAACGACTAGGGACAATGCATTACATGGCTCAGATTCAAATGATTGAATCTTGTTACATCGATTAATGATTATGATATCTGATAAATTATGCGACACACTTATACCCAACACGCGGAGCTCGATTGTCATATTTTGGCTTTTATATTTTTTTAAATCATCATTTCAAATCAAATTCATTGCACAGTGAATAAGTTCATGCGCGTTATCCGTATAGTGATGCACACAATGCAATGACAGTGAAAAGCTTATAGTATAAACCCTCTGTATAGATTCCTTTCTTTCGTTACAACAAAGTGATGACGTTGATCCCATATAATATGTCTTTGAATATCTAGGCACAATTCCTAACGATTCGGTCATGTCTCTCGCTTCTCTTCACATTTTCTCTTAATAATTATTGATTTTGTTGCAAATTCATTTTTTCTTCTTGTACACTGAGTGGGATGAGTGGAATTCTTATGGTGATGCTGGATTTTTATAGGTTTGTTACGGGAATTTAGGGGTGGATGGGCTAAAACAGATCAAATTTTGAGAACGGCAGAATTTTTTTTCTCATCTTCACGTTAGTTTTTCGGTCTTTAAAGTGACACCATTTTCTTTTACTCCATTCTCTCCTACTAGCAACTCTCAATTCTTGAAACTGAGTGATTCATAGTTAAATAATAAAAAATGTCCGAAGTAGAAGGAAAAAAATAGATTGAAGATTTCCATGATTATGTATTTACCTCCAATGTTCTCGAAACGATAGCGCGAAATGTTGAGGGAAGGCTCACCCCGGGAAAAAAAAAATTGTTGCCCTCGCGATTTTTCATCGGGAGTCTGATTTTGTAGGTCGTAATAATCTCTTGCCACTCAAAAGTAGAGAATCGATTTTTTTTAATTGAAAAAAATCAACTTCACAAAAATCCCCAACGGATTTTTTTTCGAAATCAGTAGCGAAGTGGTAAAACGGTTTAATAGATTTTGGCTATTGGCCAGTTTTTAGTGAATATCTCGGAATCTAAGGGAGATAGTTGAATTTTTATCAAGACCTTTTTTGTAGCACTCAATTTGGTTTATAAAAAAGGTTATTACGAAAATTCCATTATCTCCTTTCGATTCGGAGAAATTCTTCAAAAACTCAACCAAGAGATAAGTCGCCTTGAACCGTTTTACCACTTCGCTACTGAAATGGTTTTTTGAATATGATCTGAAATTTTTGCTCCTTAATTATGAAAAATTCGGGAGAAGATGCATTTTTTAATTTATTTGTTGGTCAAAATTTTTATTTATATCTGAAGAAAAAATTTTTCTTGCTCAAATATTCTGTATAAACTGCATTTGTGATTACTGACACGATGTTTAATGGTCCCCATGCATCTACCTAGCCTTTTTTTACTCTATAGTTGAGAGGGCTCCTCTCAGGGATCCAGAAACTGCCAGCGTACTTCCTCCCAAAAATTCGAATCGGTGCATTTTTTCCATGCTGTTTCGATTCATTTTCCATTATTTGTGGAAATTCACTCGTTCCAATTAACACTTTTAACTTACTCCCGAAAATACAATCGATCCGTTGAAAATAACGACTTCTTCAAAATGTCTCTTCTCAATAAAAAACTATTTCGAAAAACCATACGCTGAAGATTGTTAAGTTGATTTGTCGATTAAAAAAAATTCAATTTTCCACTTTTGAGTGGCAAGAGACAATTATGACCTACAAAATCAGATTCCCGAGAGAAAATCGCGCGGAAAATTGTATTTTAAAATTTTTCTTCTCGAAAAACGAAAAAGTTTTTTCCCGGGATGCACCGTCCCTCACTAATGAAGATATGTATTACAGTAAATCAGGGTAAAATACTGAAATCTATCTAGTCAATACTACACAAAAATAGAATAGAGAAAGAAATGTGTTGGTGTGTTTTTACGCGTACGCCTCGTATGTTTGGGGTTTATAGAAAATAAGAATTGAGATTACGCAGTCTCTTTATTATCATAAAACTGTACTGTGCCTTTTTCAAATATTCAGAATCGTTTTGTTGCCTCTCATAAAGTGAAAAAATCTCCCACGAATGTCTCAATTCGTCAGTGGTCCCCCCAATCACATGCCTTAGTGAGATTTGTCAATCTCCCCCAATTTGAAAATGTACAATTTTATAATAATCAAACTAATTCAATGAGCATGTGTAATACCCACGTTTCGCGTGCTGCACGTCAACACTTTCGTCGCGAGAGGTACATGTGTATTTTTATTTTAAATTTTTATATGTTTTTCTCTTTTCCTTCCTTCTCTCTCTCTCTCTTTCTCTTTTTTATTATAATAATAATAATGTACACGCTTTTGCATTTCAGAAAGTTCTTTTGAATTTCACTTATTTTTTCTTCTTCTCCTTATTAATCTTAATAAACATACTAATAGCTTAACCGTAAAACGCCCGCTCGGACAATTATTTCTCTTTTTATTAAAAAATGATTTGTCTTGCCGGAGCTGAGCTGATTGTGATTTGCAACGCAATTCCTGGCCCAATAATTGGTTTCTTCTTTAATTTTTCATAATTTTTTTTTTTATTATCCAATGGAAAATGTCGATAGCCAAAATCCTCCAAGATATCGCTGACACTCTTCATTGAAATGGTATTCCGCTCCCAGATGTATGTTCGTGTGTCAATGAAGAAATCGCCAACGACAAATCAAGGGAATTGTTTAGCCTATTGGGGCAAGTGAGAACAGAAGGGCAACAGGAGGAGTGAAAAAAAGGTGTGTACCGGAGACACGTTGGTGATACTTGTATATATATACATATATACGTATTTTCAAAAGTGTCCAATGAAAGAATTGTTCGAAAAATCCAAGAGATTTGTCAGAGTCAAAGGCAAGAATTGAATGAGTGAGTGGTGCGTGGCAGCTTGAACATTTCTTAGGGTTTTTCTCTAGTCAATTAGTTGATAGAGAGTGATTGTCTTTAATTATACACATTTGTATTTCCAGAGCTTGGAAATTGTAAATTTCATTACTTTAATATATATATATGGCATTCTTCACTAATTGAATTTTAAAACTCTAGATTTACGCCTCGTTTTTTAATTTTTCCTTTTTCTCTTCATTTCTTAATATTATCGAAAAATGTGAGGCTCCGGGAAATGTTTTATGCTGTAAACCCGCTGAAATTGCCAAAATCTATTTATACTGCATGATTTTTCTGGAAAAAAAATCTAGATTAACTATCTCTCTTTATATCACTTTCTTTTTCATTAAAATCCAACACCGATTACAGAGACATTGATTGATTTATAGTTAATAGAATTATAGTCATTATATACGACAATTGTCTTCTTAATATATAATAATATATATTCTCTTTTTTGTTTTTGTTGTTTTATTAAACTGAAGCAGACACTCAAAACTTCCCATGAATCACAGTGCTGCGACTTCAATTCACTAATATCATTTTATTCTCTTCCACATTGGAAAGTCAAACTGAAATTCAAAGTTTGTATTCCAATTGCGTCTCAGATTCCTTTTCTCGAAAGAGATCAGCCATCAGCTTTCATGCGAAAAGTCTTCTCATCATCAATAAATAAAAAATATCGAAATTTATCGATTCCATGTAGGGAATTTACTTATTTGCATTAGCCACTTTGATTTCTCAAAAATTCACGATTGAAAAGAATTGAATCACTAACCACGAATTTTTAGCCATGTAAATTTCCAAACTGCTCGTACGACGACACGATCTCAATTACGGATACTCGAAGCATTTCAATAGTCACGCAGTAATTTTAATGAATACAGTCATGTCATACAATTCTTTTATTTTTCATATTTATTCTTCTCTTTAAGGTTATTCTTGTGTTACTATTTATATTATGATACCCTGACTTGGAATTGGTAACCAAAGAATGTTGGAGATTTTACTAATTCCTTTCATTTGTTGCGGTCAGTCAAATAGCATCCGTTCGTCTATGCGTAGTAACATGATGGACATTACAGTGTCTATTCCTCCTTCAATTCTATTCAATTCTAGTCATTTAATGTGATACTTTACAATTCATGCTATGTTCTTATTGTTTGTTAATAAAATATATGTCATATTCATACCGGATGCGGCAATACCGCACATGAAACGGAGTCCCCACGTGATTTGCTAGGATTTAATTGCAAGGAAATTGAAAATTATTTGTTCGACAGTGGTTTCACTCTCATCTTGTGTCCTCAGACTCAACCAAGTTCATCTACACGGAGAGAAAAACAAACACGTTGTCAAAGAAGTCTTGTTTGGGCCAACAAAATCGCTAGTTGGAAATTGCCGAAAAACAATTTGTTTGGTTCGAATTTGAAGGTCTCAGACGTGAATAATTGTTCTGCTTTCGACAGCAACGGAATATTTGGCTCAAGAGGCGGATAAGTCACACCAGACGGTGCCTTTTCAGGATGAAAATATCTCATATATGGGATAATTTATCAACAAATATTTTATCCCTAAGTTGCAAAATTGCTATCATATCATTATTATTGTTTCATTGAAGTGTTCATTTCGTGTTTGTGATTATTAGACAGCCGAAACGAGAAACTACTATCCCTTGTTTCGCATAAAACAAAGATTTTTTGGGAGCAAAATACGTATGGGAGTATCGAATAACGAAGGAGTAGTGCTAGAAATGACGTTTCTTGCGTGAACAGAGAATGCCCTTTTTTTCATTCCGGCGCACTCTCTGCATGTTTAGCACAAAAAAATCTTTTTTTGATAATTTTCAAAAAACTATTTTCTTGGCACAAGTAAGACTTGTTTGAGAATTTTGTCGTTTTTCTCTCAGTGTATCGTGTGTCATTATTAGTCAGGCCCCACAATTATAGTCTTCTTCGTATATTTTCCCATTGAACATGACAAGTAGATCGACGACATGCCAATATAATAATTATGAGAGAGAAAAAAGAACACGATTTGTTATCTTTTCTTAGTGCAGCCGTAGAAGGTCCTGTTGGCTAGACCAATTCTCACCTCGGCCCTCCTCAATTCAGTTTTTTTACATGGCATTGGAACGAAATTCAGTGGAAAAATTAGGTAATTGTGGTAATTCCCCCTGTCATGAATGTACCAATAATGGAATTGACTTAATTATTTGTAGCTCAGCTATACCAACCTCGGTTATCTACTTAGCCAATTGTGTGTAATTTAGGAAGTTGAATTTTGAAAAATCATTCACATGTCCCCAGCAACAAAATCACCTCGTCATTGAAAAGAACTCCCTTGTCCATTACCCATAACTCACTGAAATAGATGAAGAATTAGTTATTTTCATATTATTGCACTTGGTTGGAGACGTATTGGAAGCAACGAAATGGACACGAAAAAATTATTCGTGGGGAATAGAGTGGGCGAAAATAAATAGAAGAAACTTTAAAAAAAATCAGAATTATTATTTTTATCGTTCAATTGTTTTTGTGTTTATAAGGAAGCACCGAAAATTGTAATTACGGCAATAATCATAAAATAATGGATAATATAATAATAAAATGCAGGCATGAAAAAATTATCTCCGATTTCGGGACACGTAATCTAGGCTAGTGATAATTGAGAAAAAAAATACAACGTACAAGTATGACGTTAGAAGAGGCAATTCAACTTAATTATTGATAATATACCGCTGGAAGTAATAATACTAGAAATGGATCCTTTCTCGTGGGTGTGCGTGTGTGGATACTCGCTTTTTCCTCATTACTAGTACAACTCCAAATTTCTCTTACTCCTTCCTTCTTCCTTTCATTTCATGTGAGTGCTTGATAATCCGCTCAAGTCCTTCTCCTTTAATGCTATACTTTTAAGGAATACTACTTTATAACTACTTTTTTCCTTCATATTTTCAATTGATTTGAGATTCTAAAGACACAGATCATAAATTCAAAGACTGGCCCCTTCGCTCATGCCGGCTACTGTAAAATGCATTATCATATTTTTTAAAATCCCTTCAGTTATCGTGATTTTTGGTCGATACACAAATATATAATATCCAACATTGGGAAATTCATTACCAAGGCATTTCCATGTTATCTCTTGTTATTTCTCGATTGAATTATAAGCCTAGTTTGGCACATAAACCACTACCCGTGCCGGCACTCGCTTATAATAGTATTCTGTTTCAATATTTTTTTTTTTCAAGATGTACGTTTTTTCAAAATCATGCACGCAAAATATCGCGCTCACACTTCATTTACACTGGATTCACGCTGTTGTATCCCGTAATTACAGTACCATTGAAATGTTAATTGACTCCAACAGAACGTCATGTCCATTAGACGAAACGTAGCTATTTATATTTGTATATATAGTTTCTCTTATTTGTGTTTTTGTTTTCTTTCTTTTTTCTTTGTTTCAATGAGTTGACTCGAACCTCGTCGATAGTCCCAAAAAAGATTTGCATGTTCTCTCTCTCTATCTTTTTTTTCATTTTTCAAAATTTTTTCGTTTCTAAATTAATGGGTTTACTGGTGGCTATCGAAGTCCACATCTAAGCCTTGTTGAATAACATCGAAGGTTCTTCATTATTTTACAATGTTATTTATCGCACCTTTCTGTAGTTTATTTCGTTAAAGAATGTATTGATAGGCCAGTTTATGAGAATAAATTATACGTAGCTAGATTTGCAAGCGTTGTTCCATCATGAGTTTTCCCTCCTATCAGGTATGAAAATGATAGCTGTTGGTTGTCGAAATGACATTTAAAATTTTATGATCAAAATATAAGTATTCGCCAAAATAATTGCATTCACTTGGTTTATTTTGTAACCATTTAATTCGCCTTTTCACTGTTTAAACGTGCATAATCCCTGATCAATGTTACATATTCAACTAATTATAAAAAGGGGAAGGGTATTTCGAATAATTATTTGTCACTAACAATATATCGTGTAAAGTCAAAGGATAATGATTGTGTGTTCAGCTGTTGGTGGAAGACAATTTTTTCATTATATCCTCACGACCATGTTTGGTATATTTGAACAGTAAATTCTCCAACCCACAATTATTCCTTGACGTTCTTTTTTTATTTTCTTCCTTTGATAAATAAAAACGAGAACTCCGTTATCCATTTACTCGACGAATTTGAAAATTCAAAAGCGACGATATGTATTACGGTCATTCCTTAAAAATGCCAAGATAAAAAAGGAAAGTGTAAATATAAAACTCTTAAAAAGTGACAGCACACAGAGATATGGAGACGATTGGAAAAACGATGCAGATGATGGTGAGATAGAGAAAGGAAAAAGTTATTGTAATCTTGACGTGCACACCGTGTACTTGCATAAGAATACTCACAAAAAATATTTTTAAAAATCAACTACAACTAAAAGAGAAAAAAATAATTCACGCCAAGTGATTGAAAAAAAAAGGTAAAAACATCGTAAATTGAAGAATGAAATTTGAGGAACTCATTTGTACAACTTATGTGCCGATTTTGTATTAAAAAAATATCGACACGATTGTCTTGCATTTTTTGTTGTTTTGTTGTTTATTCATTTCTTTTCAATTTGCGGTCTCCCGCCAACGGTTTGGTTGTCAACGACCGACAGGAAACATTGGGTTATCCATCAATCCGCAAATAGCAGTCTGAAAGAGATGAATAACTTGGATTCCAACAGGTGAACAGGTTTTTTAGCACCTGTTGGTAAAAAAACGGCAAGGGTCCCGTTTGACAATTGGCATTGGATCATTCTTATTGTTAATCATTTCAACTTCGGTTTTACATCTAAACTACAGGAAAATGAAAATGATATTTTCATACCACTGAGATGCGATTGGATTCTCTTTTCATCATTTTACAATGATACTTTGCCCATCATCAATATCACTTAATATTAAAAATTCTTAATAATAATAATAATGATAATAATTATAATTATTATTAATAATCACCAGCGCGACTATATTTTGGACGCTATAGCGACCGTCTGATAAATCCTAGAATACGTGTAGTCGTCGTCTCATTCATCAAAAGTTTAACCCCCTACAAGAATTAATCGATTTTTCTGTCACTCTCCATCTTGAAAATTGTTTGTTTGTTTTTCACTACAAATTCTCAATACTCTTTGTCTCTAGCAGTTATTTTTCTTCATCTGTCATATGAAGCTTTCAAATGTCGAAAGCCAAATAAAGCGAATCACTAAAGTTGATGAATGCAGAAAGAATTTTCAACTTTGGAATGTGACAAACTGTGACGAAAAAATGAAAATAATGTTTGTTTCATTGAACCATGTTTGGTATTTATGACTTTCAACGGCCGCAAGGCTTCAGCTAAAATGTCAAAAATATTGATGCATCAATACATAGTCATATGCTTAGTCCGTAGGACAATCAGTCGTATAGGGCACTGGAATACCAGTAATGGACAAGGGCGAACGGCTGAAACCACTGTGACTCTACGTGTTGATGATGTGACTTGTCTTGTTAGATGTTGCTCTTTGAGAATGACACGCGCAGATGATTTGACTCACTCAATTGATAATTGTGCATTTTCTGTAATTTAATAGTACGATTATAATTTTATATACATCATCATTTTATTATGCAGAGGAGGTTGGGGTAAAGCGGCCAATTTAATAATTTTTTTTTTCAATACAAAGAGCAGTTCTTTCCCTTTCTGACGAGCCTAAACTGAGCTCAATTGATCAATTTGTTTCTGAGTTATGAATAATTGAGAAAAAAAGTCTAGTGTCCGTTTTACCCCACCCGCCCCTACTAAAAAAAATAATGGAAATCGACAACGTACAATTAACGCTGCAACAGCTTCGTCCATGCTTGGCATCTGAATAAGTGCCATTTTTCTGTCTTTCGGGAAGAACTTGAATGCCTTCACTGTGAATCCATTCTGTTCAAATGCATCCTTTATCTCCTCTTCAGTCACCGTTGCTCTGTCATTAAAATATTCCAATAAACATTATAAATATCACAACTGAATTTCCATAAAAATGATAAGCAGTAATAGCCACTTACGGAATGTTTGATAAATGCAAAGTACCACTTGGTGGATATATATTTTGATAATTTTTCGAACCAGGCTTCTTGAATCGGTGAAGAGGACTGTTGGTGTAGTCTTTGGTAAGACCTGCATCAGGTTGACCCTCTTTTGGCAGCTGAACTGTTTGATGCTTGCTGACCATAACTCTGATTTGTTTTCCAAACACTCGAAGCTTATCCATGTGAGTCATAGCTAATTCAAAGTATACGAAAAAAACACTATAGATCAAATCCGGAGAGAAAAACATTGAAAAATTCAGATCCGATCAATTAGCCCCCCATGTATAGATATTCCAAATTTTTATTTTTTTCCTCATTGAAGTAGTTTTGAAGAAAATTGCGAGCTAATAAAAAACATTTGCTGATTTTTCGAGCTGCTCTTTCATTTGAGCAAAAAAAAACATTCATATCTTGTCTGACATCTCTGTTACAAACTCTGGTCATCAACTCTGGTTTTCAGTTGAAATTGGAATTGTTAATTTACACAATAATAGGATTGCATTGACGATTTTTTCTTAACTCGCAAAAATCTTCAAACAATTTGCTATCGATTGGTGACAAAATTTTTTGGAAATAATGAAATAGAGGGGATAACGCCTTTTTTTTCAGAGGTGATTTTTCAAAAATTTATTTTAAAAAAAGTACTAACTAGCAAATGTTTTTTATTAGCTCGCAATTTTTTTCAAAACTACTTCAATGAGGAAAAAAATAAAAATTTGGAATATCTATACATGAGGGGCTAATTGATCGGATCTAAAAATTCACAGCTACTTGACCACTTTATAACTCACCTAGATGGCCCTGCTGAGGTTCGGCCATTTGGATGAGGGCAGAGTCTTTCTTGTTATACAGAATCTTCACACGCTGTACATCGCCATAAACGCCTAAATTTGTAACATGCAAATATTTTTATTCCACATCGATCGTTCCTTGTTTGATAAAATAAAATTAATGACAATTGGGATGACAAGTTTGTTGAAAAATATGAAAAACCAAAAAGAATTTTAAAACAAAAAAAATGTTTACTGGGTACGATTGGTGAGGTTTAGATCATGCGTGACTGTTTATCATGTTCTATCATTTTAAATAACTATATAAGAAGGACCAACAAGCATGAATGAACCGAGTAAAGTAATATGGGTATGGGTTCCTACGAAATAACATAAAGTATTATCAAAGCAAAAGCTTATGTCAACATGAAGGTCACTAGAACGGATATTAATTGATGAATCATTGATGAGAAGAAATAATATTTGTACAGGTAATAAATGATTTTTAAAGGGCGGAAAAAATGTGAATGTAATTGTAGACTTTCTAGTATACTCGCAACTGATGACCATAGGTAGCTATAGAAATGATGTTTGCATTTATTTTATTGTTTCTGTTTTCGATAAACAGTTGAAGGCAGTGGTCAATAGTGAGAGCTTAAAATTAATTTGATGATTAAGCAAATTGAACAATTGAAATGATTATTAGACAACGAATAGGAGCAATGTGGATTTGAAACTAAAATAACTGAAGAACAGACGAAAGAAAAAATAATAATAAGTTATAATTGTAATAAATAAGAGAATAGCATAACTGGATGTATTATGCGCCTCTGGTAGGATACGAGAAACCAGTTATGAATCTAATAATCTTCAAAGCATCGAGACTCGCCTCTGCGGCTCATATGATCATGATTTATTATTAAACAATTGACAAAATGAAAAATTAATTGACTTCCTGTTACAATGTTAAAATGACCAATGATCAAATATAATTTGATAATTTTGTCAACTGCAATTGAAATATTACAGCAGAATCAGTAGTAAATGAAAAGTGAATTGTATAATTGTTTTTAATATAATAATTAATAATGTAATATAATTAATAATATAAATGTGGAGACGTACCAAACAGGGTAAAGAGAGCGTCAGGCGTGACCATCTACACAGAGAACAGACAGAGTCCAGTCAGTAATGTAAATAGTGTAAAAATAGTGTAAACAAGAGCGCACAAGTTTCTCGAGTGAATTTCAAATTTTTGGAAGAAGTAATAAAAATAAAAACAACATAAATGTTATTGATCTGTCGAATGGTGAATTGATAGTGACAGAGATAGAATGAGACAGAAGTACGGGAAATTAATTGATTATTAATGAAAAAATGATGATAAAAAATGAGAAGTAAAATGATGAAGCAAAATAATTGAAACAATCGTGAAGCTTGTGCGCACGATACAAACTAATGAATAGTAAGTAAACACACAGTTACAGTAATAGTAGTGACAGATTGCAGCTGCGAAATGCTTTTCAATAATAATTGGCTATATTTGCCATTGGTACCCGGTGGCCATTATTTATTTATTAATTTCCTTTACTTTTCCAATTTTTCCACCTTTACAATATATCGATGGCACAAATGTTATTTCAACTTTTGTTCATTAATTGAAAATGTTACTCACATCTGAATATTTCATTGCGGTTTTCCACCGGGCACCATGACACATTGAGAATATCGGGGTAGTGAACATTATCGGTGTACAAAGAGGGAAGAGGAGAGGAGAATACAGAGGCCAGTAAAAAAAATTGATAACAGAGTATAAAAAATGAAAAATAAAGACCGTATTACATGTACAATATTCACCAACGGAGAGGAGGACGAAAATAATACAAATACCAATTATTCGAATTTACTCGCAGTGAATCGATATTTCCTAGTTAACCCAAGTGTATTAAAATTAAACGCGAATTTGTTAAACCCTAGGGGTGACATGAATTGAATTAATTACTTGCAAATTGCAAAAACGACAATTTTCGGAATACCTGGAGAAATCGGATTTTGAGAAGGAATAGCACGGTGAATCTTGCTCATTAAAGACATTTTCAATTATTTCATGAAATGGGTAAACTCACAGATGGAGTTTACAGGACAAGGAAGAGTTAAACAGGAAAATTAGGGACCTTCATTGTTTTTCATGTTTTAATGGAAGAGAACAAAAAAATGCAGTTTCTTTCAAGTATTCGTGTAAAGGACTTCTCGTTTCCGACCGGCGGCACATTTGACTGGGAATTTTTAATTGGGAGAAAGAAAAACAAGGAAAAGGGGAATTGATGGAGTAGGAGGTCGGCGGAGAAAGTCCGAGGGTTTACTATTGACTTACCTCTTCGTTCAAATTGGTGACTAATAGAACAGATGACATTTGAGGGCTACCAGGCACCCTGACCCCGAGTGCACCAGCACCCAGGCTAAATCCACCGAGTCCAGCGATGCCTCCACCTGGTGCCACTCCATTGCCGTAAGGGCCAGCAAGGGGCGATGGTAATCCATGCATCGTAGCAAATGGCGATGCAAGTACACTTGGTGCTCCTGCAATTGACTCTACTTCAGGCAATTCATGAGATTACATTAATCGCACACGTCTCCCACTTGTCTTTGACAAGTGAGAATTGAGTTACGAGTTAATAAGAACATTCAATACTTACCAGGTAAGCGTGCTCTCGGCTGTGAGCCCGCCGCAGCACCTAGTAGCAATTGCGGAAGAAGCTCACCACCAAGTGCCAGTGATGCTGCATCCAAATTTGGGTCACCAGTTGGGAGGGTTGGATTTGTGTAATCACGTGATTTGTCATTGTTGTACTTGACATTGAGGCTCTGCATTTTACTAAAGTCTATGCGAAGTGTACAGCAGGAATTGTAAATATTCTGCCCATCGAGAGACTGGAAATTTTTATTTTTTATTTTTACTTTTTTTTTATTTATTTTTTTAAATGGCATGCATTATTTTCACGGTAATTAGTTTGTTATTGCTATTCGTTATATTGGCTGGCAGATCAAGTGACACTACAATTATGTATCCCTGGTGACTAGTGGTATGCGCGTACACAACGATATTTGATTTTCATTAATAACCCAGTAACATGCCCACCGCACAATACTGGAAACTGTGCACTCTCTGAGCTGTAGGCACTTGCTTTAAACATGGACTGCCTTTGTTTGACTTGGGTTACTCGGCGTTTCTATATACTCTGAATGCTGAGCATATGTGTTATAACGTTCCACACCCGGTATACCTCACTAACTGTGTTGTATAGTGGTTGAAAATAGACGAGTCCATATACAATCCCAGTGTGCATATTTGTACGTGCTAATGAATTTCGTACATAATTACGTGCGTTACTGATAAATTTTCCAACAGGCCACGCAGTTTCAGTATCGTACTGGCCTCCCCTGCACTACAATATTATAGATTCTATCGTTCTCTCTCGCTCTCTGGTCCCTATTTACTCTTGTTTTTTCTCTTTTCAATATTTGGTTTACTGTTGTTTTTTCTCGTTAATCGTTGATCCATTGAAATTATTGGGGGTTTGAATTTTCTATATACACCGTTAGAAATTTCTTGAAATTTCAATCACATCGTCATCTGAATTTTCGATGTTGTGAGGTTGAATTCAATTTCAAATGAAAGCGTTCACTAAATTTCTTATTCATCTTCAAAATTCAAGAAAATTGGGATTTTAATGATAAACAATCATTGATTTTTTTATGAAAGCTTAAATTTCCTAACTCGTCGTGAAACGTCATATACAATTCAATTTTCAATAAATTGAGAATTCAGCAAAGTTATTGCCTGAATTTTCAACATTTTGAAGGTTTTTCAGTGACGTATGGACTTGAAAATCGAGAATTACTTGAATATTCAAGAAATTAACTGATTCGCCAATGAAGAAATATACATAAATCTCATGTAACTTTGTCGTTGTTAAAAATTTACAGCTTTTTCATATCGGTTTTTAAATTTCAAGCACTTAACTATTGGGTTCAATCGTTTAATATGCAAAAGTTAATCAACTGTTAATTCTTCCTGGTAAAAAATCAATGTTAACCTGTGTCGTTTGAATCACTTATGCGATGCATTTCTGAAAATTGTTGAATGATTTCGCACGAATTGAACAACTAGAGATGCTATGATATTTAATTTACATTGCGCCAAGTACATAGAGACGTCGAGAATACAGTAGCATCCGGAAGAATATTCCCAGGCGCTTATCTCACCCAAAGGATTCGGCAGGTGGATCGTACATGTGCATGCCGGAAATTTAAGGGGGCAGTGTATATCTACAAGGGAAGGAGGAAAAATAAATTGTTATACGTACCAATTTAGCAGTCTGCGCAGACATTGTGTCCGAATACTGTATGAGAGCTTGAAATGTGCCTGAAAAAAAAAAGTGTTTAAACGAATGTAAAATATACGTCATAAATTATCTGTAAAAACTTTGAATTCATAGAGTAGGATTGGACCTCGTGCATACTTGGAAATATATGAGATACATCCAAACTTTTTTTTCACCGTTGCGAAAAAAAAAACAGAAATTGAATAAACTCGACGAATAGCACCAGTGACTGTCTCCATAATTTATAAGATTTTTATTGTAATAGTAAGAAAGGTAAACGTTAGTCATACGATGCTGGAGTTGAAGGAGTGAAGAAGGAAAAAGAATAAAAAAGGAGGAGCTATAGAGAAAGAAGAAAAAAAAACTATGAGTGCATACACATCCAAGAGTACGGCTTTCGTTTGCACGATGGAAAATTGAATTTTCGAAAGGCGACGACGGGGCCACTACTACACCAGTGAATGTAGCAAAAGAGATGCAGGCTCGGGGAAGAAAGGCCACCTATGTATTACTCTAGCAGTATATGATGGTATATATGGAGACAGCCCTTGAGGGGCTTTCGCTATACTTGGGACGCAATATCGAAAGAACTTTAACGGGTGCGAAAGCTCAACCCAGCATATCTCTGACACAACATATACGTATGAACCACCTATTTTCACTTGAAACAATGTATACTGTGATACTTACTATTTTTCGTGAATGTTACGATTTTCAAGACTTTCCCGAAGCGAGTGAATATCTGAAAAATATAAATCAATCATTAAATAATGAACTGATGTAATGTAATGTATTTTTATCACAAAAAAAATTACTTTCGATCAGTAGAAAAGGACATTTTTGTACTTCCTCGAAGTTACAAAGCAACTTGATGCAAGTATCATGCGTCAAGTACTTGGGACAAGTAAAAAAATTACTTGTACTGACTGCCTGGCTGGTTCTTTTTAAAAGTACCAAATAAACTCAATATAAGTTGAGTATAAGAACTCAAAAATGTTTTTCTACCTCTTCTAAAACCCGAAGTTCGTCAAAAATTCAAAAATCCAAACAATTCCCGTTTTATGAGTAATAAAATTGAAAAGAAATTGAAAATAATTTTTCGAAGCCTTTTAAATGTTGATAACAACGTAAAACATAAAAATCTCAACAAAATTGAAATTTTGGAGGTTGGAAAGCATACCAATAATTTTCGAAAGCATCCATAAAAATCGCAATCTATTGATTTTTTCCTCCAAAATATCTTCTGCTGAACATTTCTATTTACAAAAATGCGTAAGAAAGCCCATTCTATCCGGTAATAATATTCACTTTTTCCAATAAAGTAATCAATTGGAAGTACTGAAATTAAGTACTAAAAAGTACTTGAGAGAAGTTGAAAAATTACTTTTCACTAGTACCTTTGGTACTTGTGGAAAGTACTAAAAGTACTGGCAGTAAGTAGCGATACTACTTCCTCCCGGTACCATTTCTACTCGATCGGCAGATGTGGTACTTCACCCAAGGACATAAAATGTACTTGGGACGAGTATTTTTACAACTTTTCAAAAGTGAACGTCCCCCAAGTACCGATTTGTACTGGTGAGAAGTATTTTTTTTCTGTATATCAATATGAATGGAGAAGGCCCGCAAATTTCATATTCATTTGAGATTACCGGAATGAGTTGTGATACTCTCGCTTGTAAAAATAGCTTGTATTCAGACCGATCGGGAATGCATTGGATTATAATGAGAGCTTGTAACTCGCCGTGTGGATCAAGTGAACAGGAGCAGATATACAAATGCAGAATACAAATAATCGTGGCATTCTCTCTGTCCCATTGAAGATAGCTACCAGCATGTGTGCTCATCTCCCTCATGTTGAGGGAGATGAAATACAAGGATGAAGAGGGGTGCGCATGGTTACGCGTATATCAACCCTTTGCGCTCCGTAGCGTACAAAATTAATAAACGTATCGCTTATCACGAATGGCCTACCTAGTAGGTAAGCGGCCGACGATGCACTCATTCGAGTAGTTACATAAATATATATATATATATATATATATATATATATATATATATATATATATATATNAAATAATCGTGGCATTCTCTCTGTCCCATTGAAGATAGCTACCAGCATGTGTGCTCATCTCCCTCATGTTGAGGGAGATGAAATACAAGGATGAAGAGGGGTGCGCATGGTTACGCGTATATCAACCCTTTGCGCTCCGTAGCGTACAAAATTAATAAACGTATCGCTTATCACGAATGGCCTACCTAGTAGGTAAGCGGCCGACGATGCACTCATTCGAGTAGTTACATAAATATATATATATATATTCTGTGCAGGTTCGGCACGAGAGTCAATGCATAAATATTTACTGCAACTTCTCTTTGTCAAATATTATTCAATCTACATATGAGCCCGACAATTCGCATCCATTATAGTAATTAATAATGTTTTTTTTTCTGTCCACAATAAAAGATAATATTTTGGGATTTGGAAGTGTATGTGAGAGGCAACAATTTTTTTTTCAATTTACTCACAGTAAATAAAGTCACGTTCATTAACGATATTGGCTTGTTATTATGACAAATGTGTTTACCTCTTCTTGACATGTATTGTATGAAATATTTGTAATCAAACATGGAGTCATTTAAATATTTTTTCTGTGTTCCTCCCCCCTCCCCCCCGCCAATCGATCAGATTGGCCTGAATTGACAGAATTACATTGATAACAATAATGATAAGGGGAAAATTCCGGTAATGATGAAAAAACTGATGTCTTAAAAAACATTGACAGACAACCAAATCAGTCGAATCGTCATAACACACGATGACACTCGTAATTTGCTCGAAAAATCTTGGAAATATCTTGGGAATCGTGATAAAATTGGTTCGCCTCTAAAAATGGAGTAACCGCGGTGTTTTCTTTTTCTTTTTTTCATCACTTTTTCCTCTTTCGGACGCCTATCCCGTGGGAAATCAACTTGCCGCGGAAAAACGCGCACAAACGTGTTTCAGAACTCCGACTATCGCGTGATACTGGTCTGTTGTGAATAGAAAGAGATAGATAGTTCTCTGACAGTAACAAGTGGAAAATAAAAATTTAGGTTTTCAGTGGAATGGCAAAAGAGGGAAAAGTCGGCCGATGAGAGACACCGGGTTTTTGGCCTTTCTAGCGCCGTCATTCGTGGTCCAGAACCATAAGCTGTGTCTAATATTTTATTTTTCTCTACCTCCGTAGGTTTTATCGTGTCATTGTTTCCACTTGGCTCGTGTCCCATCGGCGTTTGTTCCCCCGGTTCGATCGAAGTACACGGGAGGAAAGGAAATGGGCAACAGGGCTACAAAACCCCATTGAGAAAAAAGAAGGCCGTGATGTGCGCTTGAGAATTTTTCACTCGAGACCCTGCCTCCTCCTTTCCGCCTTCTGCCTTTTTTTTGCTCTTTCACCCATTTCTTTTCTGCTGGTCTCTCAAATCGCAAGAAAAGCCAACGGCACGCGAGCAATCTTCCTGCCGACCCGATAGCTTCCGCTCGTACTAGGGCCCCACCATAATATTCTCCATCGTCTCAACACCCCCTCCCTTGATATTTCCATCGATCCGATCCCCCTTTATCGAGCCCCCCCCCCCTTTTATTGCCCTTTCCTCATCAATTCATTTCATTCAAACGGATATTAATTACCCTATTCATTTATATTTTAACGTGAATTATTTGGCAAATGCTACTCACAAGACAAAACGAGTTTCTATAGCCTCCAAGAAGAATGTTTCACCATTAAGTTGACCGGCTTATCTCCGTGTAGCTGAAGATTTTTTTCTGTCTTGAATTTTTTGGAAGATCGGGAAAGCGGATTACGGAGGCCAGAGGTTGAACATTTGTGTTCGTCTCCTCGACACATTGTACAGGGAGGGGAAGCCGGGGATAAGAAATGCTTCTCTGGAGAAGCTTGTATTGGAAATTGAATTCTGTATGTGTATCGGTTGGCTTACGACGATTCGTCTGCTACCCGGACATGTGCGAGCAGGGGAAAGCAGGGGCAGTTGGAAAATCGACGCTTGGGATTACGTATCACCACGATATGGTATATGGTTTGCACCGGGTCTAGTATACGTGCGCGCGGCTTGTTACACGTCAATGTCGTTTCGTTATTGATTACCACCGCAACAGTTATTAATTTGCCATGGTGTTGAATTATATCGATGTATGAGTTTCTGTCGCTCATCCCTCGCAATGTAATGAAAATATTAAACATGAAATGAAAATGACGCAAACACTGGGCTGTTGATATAAGGAGGTGGCTGACGATCGAACTCTAATATTAATCATGTTGTCTCAGCTCTTAAATCAAATCGATCAGTAACCAGGGACTTGTTGCTGTATTCTACATTGAGAAAAACGACAAAGTTCTCAAACAAGTCTTACTTGTGACAAGAAAATAGTTTTTGGAAAATTATCGAAAAAGGATCAACCAAGTGGATAGGCGTTAATAGTTTGAATAGTTCACCTGAAAAGGGAAAATCGAGTCAAACAAGGCTCCTCAAATGTGCATTTGTTAACAATTAATGAATGAAAATTTGGTGAAACCGGATAGACCCTAGTCTCCAACCAAATCCATTCGTTAACAATAACTAATCCTTTCTATCAGTGCAGTCAAAAACGATTTACAAACTGTACTTGAAATTTTTATTGACATCTCCATAAAAATTAATGTATTGCCCTGAGAGAGAAACGACAAAGTTCTCAAACAAATCTTACTTGTACCAAGAAAGTAGTTTTTTGAAAATTATCAAAAAAGGATTTTTTTGTGCTAAACATGCAGAGTGCACCGGAATGAAAAATTTTTGTCGCAAAAATAGATTTAGTAGTTCAAAAAAAATTGCATTGTCTGTAGACGCGAGAAATGTCATTTCTAGCACTACTCCTTCGTTATTCGATACTCCCATACGTATTTTGCTCCCGAAAAATCTTGGTT
Source organism: Diachasma alloeum (assembly GCF_001412515.2). NCBI lineage: Eukaryota > Metazoa > Arthropoda > Insecta > Hymenoptera > Braconidae > Diachasma > Diachasma alloeum. The sequence goes on along the minus strand of NW_021680497.1, from coordinate 730,213 downwards.
TTATGCGAAACAAGGAATAGTAGTTTTTCGTTTCGGCTGTCTAATAATCACAGACAAGAAATGAACCCTTAAATGAAACAATAATAATGACATAATCTTGTAACTTAGGGATAAAATATTTGTTGATAAATTTTCCTCTGTATGAGATATTTTCATCCTAAAAAGGCACCGTCTGGTGTGAATTATCCGCCTCTTGAGCCAAATATTTCGTTCCTGTCGAAAGCAGAACAATTATGCATGTCTGGGACTTTCAAATTCGAACCAACCAAATTCTTTTTTGGCAATTTTCAACTAGCGATTTTGTTGGCCCCAACAAGACTTGTTTGACGTGTTTGTTTTTCTCTCAGTGTAATGTTTATTATCTAACAGATAATTTTCAATGAGTTCCGTAGACGATTTGAGTGGTGAAATCATCGATCAAAAAGAGAAGTTACTTCCCCCATCGAGTCCCAGGTGGTTTACCATAGACACATCTACACTAGGGAGCATTTATATACCTATTCAACTGTATATAAACCGAAAACTTGATGGCACTCGTAACTTTAGCCTGAGCGTTGAAAAGTCAAAGTTTTCAGTCAAACGAAAGTTTCTGGGGTGAAGTGCAGAGAAAACAAATTTTTCTACATTTTAAAGACAAACAATTCAACTTTATTTTTCCACCCCCTTTATTTTTCTTCGTTTTAGCATTATGGTTGTTTTTCTGTCCTCCCCCTTTTCTCTTTGTTTTCGTCCACTCGTTGATGCGTATTCGTTATCCAAAGTTTCTTTCGAGAGTGGAAAATTGAATATTGGGATGATGACTTTACTCCGCCGCCACCGGCTCTGGTGTCGCTCGGTTGACTGTTCGGAAAAGAAATCTCCTCCTTAAGTATTCTTCTCCCTTCTGTCATTTTTTTCCTGTTTCAGGGGGCTTTCGGATCGCAGTGGGGCGCGAGTTGATCGTAAAGTTGGATATCGGTGAATTCGGAAAACAAGTAATAGAAAAATGAACAAAAAAGGAGGAGAAAATTGAGAATGAAAAAAAAATAGGAAAAAAAATCCGGAAAACGTCGATATAAATTAAGCCCGGGACAAATCCAGTAGGGAAAAACCACAGCTGGAGCTTTCACGTACGGAGGACAAACAAAATAATGGAAGGACAAAAAAAAAGATTGGATGGATGATGGCGAGATAAAAAGATCGGTTGGAAAATTGTGTAAAAGCTTTTCATAGCAGTTCAAATGAATTGTTGTTTTCTCGAGGGTTGTTCTGAGAGCGTCAAGCAAAGCTCCTAGGTTATTTAACTCAAGCACCGGGAGAAAGTTATTTCCGAGTCTCTGAAGGCTAGATACCCAGCGGCAAGTGTGCTTACCAAACCCAAGCTAGCCCCAGTTGCTGGGGTGGAACTCGAGTGTAGAATGCAGGACTAATTTAAGTGGGATTAGAAATTGCCGTCGATATTAGTAGAAGGAAGGCATGTGTTTGTTGCAGTAACGTATGATAATAGTTTGTTTCGGTTTAAGTAGTACAACTACCAAAATGGTCAGGCAGCTGTACAGGTGATATTATACAAGTGATTATTTGGGTAAGGTTGGAGGGAAAAAAAGATCGCGATATTTGATAAATAGTAGTCATGTTGAAAAGGGAGAGAACGGCAGAGGGAGAGAGAGATTTTTTTTTAATATTCTGCTGTTATCCGTTGTCATGTACAAGAGTGTAAGAAACGCGGGGGTGATGAGTGACTGAAAATACAACTAGGTCGTTTTCTACATAGAAACCTTTCTACGTCTTTGGTTAAGCCCTGCTTAGCCCTTGGCTGAGATTAAAGATGTTCCGGGAAAGCACGCTTTTAACGCTACATCGTACGATTATCGAGGGAATAAAAGTGCACGTTCAATGTATACGTTATTAAATTTCGTTACTATAATGTAGCGTGTTTTGAGGTTTGCTCTGGGCCGGTGTAAGCTCTGGATCGCATATTCTCAGCGAGAGAAAACGCTGGAGAGTTGGGAGAAAAAGAGAAATAGTAGGTTTTGAGGCGTTTAAAAATGCATGGACCACTCAACTCGAACCGGAAGCACTCCCGTTATCCCTTCTCCCACATTGTGGAGGCCCTGCATCATTCCCCAAAGGGGATCTCGAGGCTTTCGTTCGACGTCCCTAATGACGCAACCACGTGGTACAGCTACTTATCCCTCCCTTGTTGTTACTCTTTTTTTTTTTTGTTTCGACTTTATGAAAGTACAAACGGCGGTGCAGTTTCAACTACGCTATCTACTGAATAATTAACCACTAATCTCTTAACACGCAGTTCCATAATATATTCAATTATCTCGGCGTAACTCATTTCAATCCCAATTTATCATGAAGAATGAATGTAATCATGAATCAAGCACTGCTTAACGTATTTCATATCTTTTAACTAATCCATTGGAAAATTTCATCCCCTTCACGGAGAGAAATATTCAGCAAAAATTACGGAACAATTCACGTAATCCACGATGGGGAATCGTTTTCCGGGAATTTTTATGGGAATGGAAGAGAAGAAATCTGAAATGTTCAGGGAATTTTTAGGTTCATCACCGAACAAAGTACGAAATTGTCACGTCATTTTTCCCGAAGAGTAAAATCTTACAGAAATTTGCCGACTTATTGTGCCTCCAATTTTTCTGAAGCTGGTGAGTCATTTCTACGTTCCGTTCCGTACAATTTCTCAATCGTTGGGGATAAATTACGGAACGACTTGTTATTCCCACAGTAGTGAGTCATCAGACGGGTGGTAAATTTTTACGGAACAAATCGTAGAATTTACGTAGCGATTACGTTTCAAAACATAATTTTTACATTTATTTCAGGTAATACTTATTGAATTTTTCTCTCCGTGTTGAAAAAATACGAAGAAACATGAACAGAGACGTATTTATCTTCATTTTTTTCTAATAAACAATCTTATAACAATACATAATGATTTTTTTACCTGATAAAGAATATCCAGGGAAATTGGATAGATCATGTGCTCTACGATGACTCTTAGAACAGTATTGGGTCCGCCTTGCGTATCGCCCTGGCCCTGCACAGTTTGTCCTTGGGCCGCTTGCAACGCCACTTGCGTGTTGGTGTTCTGAAGGCACAAATAACAATATTTTTGTGTTAACTATTTATTATTAATCCCAAATGATAATGGTCATTGGTCTCACTGACATGATTCTGGACAAGATTTGTCATACACCGGCTGTATTGTGATGATGCACGATGTGTCAAAATTTAATGAATCATTCATGCTCTAAAGCGAGAGTAATGAGAAAAACAAAGCCCAATTGTTTAATAAAACATCCTTTCCAATTTTACTTTTCTCCAGGTTCTTCTCCATTTTACCTCTTTTTGTTTATTTTTTTTCCCTTCAGGTAAGAGTGGCGAGAACAAGATTGAGAAAAAAAAGCCAATCTCTCTCTCGTTCGAGGCTCGTGAGGTTTTTATGGCTCTGAATTTACGTCCGATTATTAATGAATTTTCAAGCCAGAAGCCTTTCAATGTATTACGCTATGTCGACAGATAGATAACATAAACTAAAAATTAATTGAAATAGGGAAGAAATTAATTTGACATTTGACAAGTGAGAAGTCATCCATTCATTCTCTTTGCAGTGCACAAGTAAGAAAGTATAAAAGACAAAATGTTAGTTTCGTTGATATAACTGCGCTCCACCAGAGCCATAGCGTACAATTCTCGTTTCTGCAATGCTTTTGATGGCTCAGTTTGGTGTGGCCCAGACGATTGTTACACTCCAGTGTGCGCCATTATACCAGACGATTTCCTTGCAAGCAGCGCGTGAGCTTTTAACGGCTCCCGAAGTGTACGTACATCCTCAGCGTGGTTCAAAAAGAGCTTATATACCTATATGTATACTCTGTACTCTGTACTGTTGAATCAACATTGTAACACATTCACTGAGAGAAAAGGCCTTTTATCTCTATTTTTTTTTATGACCCACATTTCATTTACAAAGAACTTTAATTCCGTTTTCTTGAATGCTAAACAATTATATGAAATTTTAGGGTTATACTTTTGGAATGATACATCTCAAATAAAAAGTAACTTCAATGGCTTCATTCGACAATGAACGTTTACGAGAGTTGCATCTTTTCCTCAAGTAGCTTCTCTTATTTTCCCTCACCTCCGTCCCCTCGTGACGAGACGCAGTAGTTGAAATATCTGTGAGTTTATAACTACCCTCGTTCACTTTAATAACCGGCATAGGCTCTTTTCAGTATTTTGTAATTGATGGATGAATTTATGAACATAGCCAACACTGATACAGAAAAAACTAATGATAAATTGCTAGATGCAAAATTAATAGTCAAAGTTCAATTGATTTCTAAATAAATGAAAACGACGCCATCTCCTCTCGTGGTATTGTGTGTATTCCAAAGTAACTTGGCTAAATGAGGAGGAGGAGGATGTCAAGTTGAAACAAATTTGAATATTGAAGACGGAAATAGACGAGGAACGACACAGTGGGCAATCGCATAAATTTACCCAAGTAATGAGTATAGTCTGTGCCACTCTCTGCAAAATTGTTGATGGTTTTGAGTGCGAGGGGGATTCGTTATCGGATTAAAGCCAAAAGGGTTTTCCACTGAAGTAACTCTGTAGAGGTACAATAACTCGAGCAATTTATTGCATACATTGAATGCGATAAAAGCGGAAAAATGAGAGGCTCAATGGAAAAACAATTGTCAGTCTATAAGCAGGAATATATTATACACATATTATTGTAAATGTGAAGGAAAAAATTCAAGCTGAAGGAGTATAGAGTCAGTGAAAATAATATATGAGGCGTCTCGGGGAAACAATGCTCCGTCGTAGATCACCCAGGACACCCTCCATTAAAAATATTACGCCATCTTGGCCGTGTAACCACCCTCTTGGTTCGAGCTCCTTCACCTTTCCTTTTCCAACTCATTCATTCACTGTGTAGCCGCTTACTCTCCTTTGCCCCCTTCCATCCTTTTACAAGCCCTTCACAAACCCGCGCTAGCGTTCTCTTGGCGAGCAGGCCGAATAACAATGTGCCATTGTTGAGAGCTGTACATCCAACATTGGGAGGGTGTGAAATATGCAAGCCGTTAAGACCCAGAGAAGCAACGAGCTTTCCGTCGTCTCAAGCCCTTTCACTCTCTCCACAAAACTGGGCTGCACTCGAAGAGACACTAGGAAAAAGGAGGCCAAAGCCAACGATGGCCATTGTTGCATTCGTAAGGAGAACTGTGTACTGCTCGGTTGAGACTTGGTTAAATCATTTTCTATATCAACCATCCTCACCAGATTATAATTGCAGAGGCCTGCTTATCTTATACTCTAATACATTTGAGAATTACACGGAAAAATGGAAAACAAGTGGGAAATTGCGAATGTATTGCCTATAGTACAGTTATTTTTGCTAATAAATTGTATATTATTGGACATTATTCATAGCCTATTTCATTTTCTCGAATTGAACTAATTTCTTTCGAACTAATTGTTTTAGATTTCCCACTTAATGAAACTCTATCATTATTACTGTTTTTATTATCCCTTTCTTACATATAACAGATTGTTGTTCTTTTATTCGTTTCTATTACTCCTCTCACCCCTTTGTTCCTTTGCGGGCTGATATTCTCGTCGCATTAAGGTGGCATTTGCTTCAAGAGTTACATCTTTTATCCACGTTTCGCGCTTTATATTCTTATCTGCGGAATTCTGATTTTCGAAAAATACGATATTTTGGAAAAATTTCACAGAAATCAAAATAACAATTATTGCTGTCGCTTTCATCTTCGAGCTCGGTCAAAAGGACATCCCAATGAATTTTTTAAGTCATTCAATGAATTTTGAACATTTTTTTAGGTATCGTGTAACAACTGAATTTTGAAAAAATTCGAAAATTAAAAAATTAATCACTGGATTAAATTTTAATTAATGACGATGGATAGGGCCTAGCAATATCTTCATTTAAGAAGAAAAATTATTCAATTCTATTGATTCATTAGCGAGATATTGACGAAAAACTTGCATATTCGGACTTTCTAGATCACATGGGTCGATATAACACAAAAAATCCAAAACTTAAATTTGAACAATTACAATTCTTCCATTCGGAAGCACAAAGGAAATTTCCCTGATATTAATGTTGTTCTCTATGTGATTTGATTGGTGCATTTTCAGGAAACGAAAAATGCTGTCACTGACAATAGTGCTATCAATGCTGATCTAAAACAATAGCTAAATTATAAGTTTGATGTATATTTGCTGGATTCATATAGATATAGGCTTGATATTACAGAGTTACATAGAGCACGATTGCAGGAGAGATGCGCACGCTGAGGGTTATAGAGCGAGAAGATTTGAAAAAGCGGGAAAATTGGGGCAGAGTGGGATAAGAAGGAGGATGAGGGAGGCTGGCCTCGGCTGTGGATAGTATGCCAGCTCTCGACTAGAGCGCCCGTTTCCTTTTTATTCTTCTATATACTATATACTCAAACCGTAAAATCCTGAGACACTCTGGTTAAAAATCAGAAAAATCATATTTTGATTTTTGCCTCATTATTATCATTATTGCCATTGCTATTGCCATTGTTGTCTCTCTCTTTTTCTCTCTAATTTTCATTTGTGCGGCAATGCTGCAGTGCCATGTTACTCCTGTATTTTTAAACATTATTATTTTAATATTTTTTTATTTTTGACTCTACACAAAGGAGAAAGGGTGTATAAGCTGGTATCCGGCAGTGCCGGAGGGATGCCAAATTAATTACCAAACAATGTAGGAATGCAATGGGGAAGAGAGCTGAACAGACGACTCAAAGTAAAAATTGGCAGCACCTAACTGTATAAACGTCTAAGTGTATAAACGTCTAAGTCACGGGGTTCTAGAGATGACGCCGGATAAGGGACCAGTACACTGAGAGAAAAACAAACACGTTGTTAAACAACTTTCGTTTGGGCCAACAAAATTGCTGGTTGAAAATTACCAAAAAAGAATTTGTTTGGTTGGAATTTAAAAGTCTCAAACATGAATAATCGTTCTGCTTTCGACAGCAACGAAATATTTGGCTCAAGAGGCGAATAATTCACACCAGACGGTGCCTTTTCAGGATGAAAATATCTCATATAGAGGAAAATTTATCAACAAATTTTTGTCCCTAAATTGCAAGATTGCTATCATATCATTATTATTGTTTCATTTAGGTGTTCATTTCTTGTCTGTGATTATTAGACAGCCGAAATGAAAAACTACTATCCCTTGTTTCACATAAAACAAAGGGAGCAAATTACGTATGGGAGTATTACGTTTTTTGAACTACTCAATCTATTTTTGCGACAAAAATTTTTCATTCCGACGCACTCTCTGCTTGTTTGGCACAAAAAAAATCCTTTTTTGATAATTTTCAAAAAACTATTTTCTTGGCACAAGTAAGACTTGTTTCAGAATTTTGTCGTTTTTCTCTCAGTGTAGTGGATGGTCAATTTAAGCGCTTTTCCCCTCCTCGTCTTCTTGTCCACCAAAGAGCATTTTCATTAGAGTGTCTTTTTCACCTCTAAAGGGATATATGAGCCCACCAACTAATTACACTACCTGGCTACGCATTAACACCAAGCCTATACAAAATAATAATTCTATAAATTAGTACCGTGCACCTAACTTCAGTGAAGAGAGGCCTGGGGAGAGAGTTTCTCACATGTTTGTGTTATATTTTGGATAAATAATGTCTGGGACCACGGGGGCCTCGTTCATAAATTATATACACGTTAATTATAATACAACTCAGGGCCAGTCTGCTTGTCGAGGGTGTTTGAGATTGACTTAGAGGGAGGAGGCGATGCTTTCGAAGTAGTTGCGCGTCGAGGGAAAATGTCGCCTCCCCATATTGTAACTATTATGTAACAAACTGAAACGTATATAGTATGGATTGGACAGCCACGTGCTGAATATTTGGTGGTACCCGAGGGGGACATCGCAAACGTTAACGTTTCATTAACTAACCGTGCAAACAACAACCGGAGCAAGACGAGACACTGGCGTAACGTTTCCGCATCTCATTATATTTGTTGAGTGAAGAAAAAAACCAATGAAAAACCCAAAATCCCAGACAAAAAAGTAGTCAATTTCGCCGTTAAATTTTATATAAATCATTTTCACAATTGACTTTTCGTGAAATGAAAACTGATTTTCTCAGTAATTTTTGTTTTTGGATAAAACACTCGAATCAAAGTAAGCTACACTGAGAGAAAAACAAACACGTTGTCAAACAAGTCATGTTTGGCCCAAGAAAATCGCGAGTTGAAAATTGCCAAGAAAAATTTGTTTGTTTCAAATTTGAAAGTCTCAAACATGAATAATTGTTCTGCTTTCGACAGCAACGAAATATTTGGCTCAAGAGGCGGAGAATTCCCACCAGACGGTGCCTTTTCAGGAGGAAAATATCTCATATAGAGGAAAATTTATCAACAAATATTTTATCCCTGAGTTACAAGATTGCTATCATATCATTACTATTATTTCATTTAAGGGTTCATTTCTGGTCTGTGATTATTAGACAGCCGAAACGAAAAACTACTATCCCTTGTTTCGCATAAAACAAAGATTTTTCGGGAGCAAAATACGTATGGGAGTATCGAATAACGAAGGAGTAGTGCTAGAAATGACATTTCTTGCGTATACAGAGAATGAAATTTTTTTTAACTACACGGAGAGAAATATTCAATAAAAATGACGTATCTTTTCCGTAATTCCGGAGCGAAATATGGTTGTACGAAATTTTACGGAACTATCACAGAATTTTTCCGGGGCGTTCCGTAATTTTTATCTGAATCTCCTGTGAAAAATTACGACACTGTCACTTAAATTTTCTGAGTCAATTCCGTAATCGGTGAGTGAATTGTGAGTCCGTAATTTTTACTGAACATTTCTCTCCGTGTAGTATCAGTATAGGCGCAGAGTTAGCCGTCATCCCCTGATATATATAAATACTTTATAATATAATATTATATTATTATTTATTATATCATATATATTATTATATGTATTGTATTATTATTGTATTAATATATACATGTGTATGCATGGCGCTTATTGCGAAATTTTTGAAATGAGATGAGAAGTTTTCATATACATTGATTTCGANGTTTACTGAACATTTCTCGTGTACTAAATCTATTTTTGCGACAAAAATTTTTCATTCCGGCGCACTCTCTGCATGTTTGGCAGAAAAAAATCCTTTTTTGATAATTTTCAGAAAACTATTCTCTTGGCACAAGTAAGACTCGTTCGAGAGCTTTGTCGTTTTTCTCTCAGTGTAAAGAAAGAAAAAAAGAAGAAATAAAAATAAATGAATGATAGATACTGACGTTGACATTGGCGATGATGTTTGTTGGACTACTGACCGCGTTGCTGTGGGCCTGATCAGTCTTGAGCTCCCGATGATTGCTGAATTGTACGTAAACGGCGCGACCCCTGAGCGACGCTCCGCTTGCTGCATAGTAGCCAACCATCGTGGTAGCAGCATTCTCATCGGCCATCTCAAGAAATGCCTGAATAAAAACCACATTACATTATTTAATTGTTTTTAAATTACGTATTGACCTACACTTTGGTTCACTTTATCATTCATTTTATTGGATGAAATCGATATAAGGGGTGAGCTGCGGCTTGCCCGGGCTTTCCCCTGAGGACAAGAATTCAATGGCGAGGGAATATATACATATACACATACACACATCTATATCTATACTGAAACGATTTAACCGTTCATCACTAGCGTGTGCACTCTAGGAGGAAAAAGCCCGAGAAAATAAGGAGTAGAATACGAAAGGATAAAGAGATTAAAAATTTTAGTAGACATTTTTCAGTCGAGCAAAATTGAATGAATAAATAACAATTGCAATAATGAAATATGAAAATGGCGAAACGGCAGTGTTTCGTCACTGGAAAATTGGATTATGTATGATAAAATGATGCACATGTTGAGGAGAATCGGGGAAGATTGGTATTATTGGGGTTTTGTGGTTATACCCACACAGCTAAACAACGTTAGAGATTCAGTTGTATTTTGGTAGGATATGCCGGAATATAATGTCGCGGATGGACGAACTCAGTATAGCTAACGCAGTTAACGTGTTTCCACTAGGTCTCTTCATAATGAAGCATAGAACCGCTCTATGGAATTGCGTTTGCGTAAACCAGCCGCCGGGGTTTCTGGACTCTCTCGATGTCGTCGGTACATCAAACTAGTTCGGCCCAAAAGCCCAAGCTTCTATGATGATATTGTACACTCTTACATGGTTCATGGTGTGTATTATGCAGGAGATGAGAGTGCTATAGGCCTCTGACAACAACTAACCCCCTGATACGCTGCTGGTGCTGTTATGCATCAGGTTCAGTGTACTCCTACGAAACCAAAACCGAATTCTCAACGGTGTGTGGATTCCGCTGGAAGCTATATTATGTGTGTGTGCATGTGCACACTTGCTCCACCAGGGCATATCTATTACACTCATGCTATCGGATCCACAACAGGATTTTCAAACATGCGAGAATCATGGCCGGTGGTCATACTTCGAGCCACTTTGAGAAGACACTTATTCCCGCAACGTTCGTCAGGAATTTTTAATATCCCGCTTTTCTGACTACCCAGTTGGGATCCACATGCTCAACCTCTTCAACTTTTATACCTTTTTTTCGACTACGGTTTTACAATTTTCCGAGTTTTGCGCTAACCACACCATAACGGAACGCGTATAATCTTGTTTTTTTCTTCAGAAAAATAGATAAATAAACTAGTGAAAAGAAATATAGAATGGTAATGCACGCTGCGCGCATCGGAATGAATTTTTCACTCATGAAAATCCAAAAATTCTCATGAATTTCACAATCTACGCATTGTTCTGCTTTTCTCACCAAATTTTACAGTCGTTGATATGCGATGAAGAATTTACCTCGTGAATTTAATTAATTTCATTGAAATGTAATGGTATTTGCATGATTTTTTTTTTAGAAATCCTATGTGAAATATTTCTCAAATATTTGTCATTGTCATTTGTCACCCTCTTGGTTCGAGCTCCCTCACCTTTTCTTTTCCGACTCATTCATTCACTGTGTAGCCGCTTACTCTCAAAAAAAAAAAATTAATTAATAAAAAGAAATATAGAATGGTAATGCATGCTGCGCGCATCGGACTGAATTTTTCACTCATGAAAATCCAAAAATTCTCATGAATTTCACAATCTGCGCATTGTTCTGCTTTTCTCGCCAAATTCTACAGT